>NC_034410.1:53951272-54137137 GCF_002078875.1 Numida meleagris | reverse complement strand
TTTGCCAGGTGGAATGAGCTATAAATTCACAATTATGGGATGGGGGAGACCAGCTGGTCATGTGGAATAGATTAACTTGGTGTTTTAAAGATGAGGGTCTTACAAGCAAGGGGAGCAGCACAATAAGAAGCATGCCCAGGACTACCACAGTTCCTTGGAGTAAGGTCAGATAAACCTGCTGACTTTAATGGGGGTAATAGCAAAGTGTAGTATTTTCCTCAAAAAGAGAAAATTAAAGGAAAAAAAAGCCTATTCAGTGTAAATATATTTCTCTAAAAAAGTAGTTATATCTTATTATGTATCTTCTTGGAATAATATGAAAGATAGGTAGGAGGAAAAATTGTAACCCTGGAAGGCAAGTATGTTGATGCTGGTACCTGATAGCCTGTGGAAGGTCAGCTCCTGTAGCTGCTTCCAGGCCTTCTAAGCAATAAGGTCTGACCCTTAGGGCTTTGTAGTAATTTCTGGAGCACCTCCACCTACTCTGCAGCTCTAGCTCTTGGTGGGGCATAAGATGAGCAGAGAGTACCTTGTTATTCTCTTCTGCATTAGGGTAGCTTTTTCTCATAGTAAAGCTTAAATGACTTGTTTCTCTGTATTTCTCCTTCAAGAAGTTATGAGTATGAGAAGTTAACACACTTTGTTTGCTACAAAAAATAATCCCACAAAAAGTAGAATGGGGAGAAAAAGATGATGTATCTAACTGAACTACCACCCGCTTTGTTAACAGTATAGGAGCCCCATGAAGACTAAAATAAGGTTATTTGGTTCAAATTTCCTTGAGAAAATAATGGTATTGTTGTTCATTTTTAGAAATGTTATTGTTACGTAGAAAATATTATCTTCTGCAAAAAGGCTAGTGAAGAATTCTCTCCCACAGAGTGGTTACAGAAATCACAAATATTTGGAGGATGGATGAAAAAGGAAAAATACTGTCCTTTTCCTGCAGTATCAGTTTCATTAGTAGCATAGAAAAAGTTGTAAATGTTTGAGAAGGGTTTCCGTTCTGCACTGGGACAAGACTAATACTTATCCAAAATCACCAGTGACTGGACTGCCACCCCAAAGGAGCCTACAGCCCACCAACTTGGTGTTGATTCTATCCAAGGCTTTGATCTGTGGCCATAGTTGAGGGATCTAGCCATCAAATTTCACTAATCTGCATAATATGGAACTGATGTCTTGGTTTTCCAAGTTAGCAACTTTGAACAAGATGACTCCTTCTCTGGGCTCTCCAGCAGCAGAGAACCTGTCATTAGAATGAAAAAACCAGCAACAAAACAACAGCATCTCTAGCTGCAGAAAATACATATACCCAATCTCCATGTAGTTTTTTGGGAACATACTGTATTTAATCAACTTTAATTTATTTTTGGACTTTGAAAGGGTGTCTGCAAATGTGTACTGTAAGAAAGCATCAGCAATATTGAACTAAAATGACAAAATAAGTTTTAGTAGCAAATTACTCATAATTAATATTAGTCTTATGTGTCCGATGATTCATTCAAAGAGTCTTACTTGAAGAAAAGTGCAAAGTTTGCTGGTGACGTTTCATGTCTCCTCGGTTTTACTGAGGACAGATAGCAGGACACCTTTCCTTTTAGCTATAAAATGACCTTCTTCAGCCAACCAGCATCTTGTTTTCGCACCATAACCAGGGCAGTTTCAGCAGAACCTCATCTGAATTTTTCAGCTCCACACTGGGGCTCTAAATGAGGTGTCACACATTCAAAAAATAAAAATCAAATGAACAGGTGTATGGGCTGCTAGAGAGCATCTTTATAAAACGGGCTCAAAAAAATATGAAGAGGATTGTTGGGCTCTAATTGAGTTAACAAAACCACATCTCCAAAGCAGCTGAGAGAGCATAACAGAAAATGCGAGAAATCTTTTGCCTGCAGTGGTTCAATTCAAGAACGTCCGAGCACAAGGCACAGTTTGACCCAGCTGCTGCAAATGCTGTTGAGTGCATTAGAACTTGCATAAGTGAGTCAATTTTGCAGTTTCCAACAGTTTTATCTCTCTCGTGACTGTTACATGATAATAAACATTTCACAGAGCAGCCTCACCTTCTAGCTCAGGTCAATTACTGGTCAAGGAGAGGCAACCTGCCAGCTAACAAGCAGCCTAGCACCTACTTTTTCCCAAGCTACCTTCCATCTGAATCTGGCCGCACTTCAAAAAAAAAAAAAAAAAAAAAAAAAACCCAACAAACTAAAGACAGCCAAGATGGCTGCTGTTCCTTGACAAACAGCATTACTCCATCTCCTTCCCTGTCCTTCCTTCTGTTCCGCAGCAGTTCCTGCACTATGGAAATGGAAAAAGTTCTCTCATTACTAAGAGGGATAACGGGCCAAACGCAATCAGCTCTTTTGTAATACTTCCCACTGGCATAACGCCACCAGTGTTTCTGAGCAATTGTCTCGGTCTCTGGGAATTCTGAAGGTTTTGTTTGCGTGGATTTTTTTTTTGCCATAAGTACTGCTGGTGACTCTCAGCATTCATTACCCAGCAATGTAATCACTTGACTTTCCTGACAACTTTTTTGTTTATTGATCTGAGCAGCTCCATTGCTATTAAGCAGTAAACATGAAAAGCAGCATAGATGGAACATCAGTCTTATTTTCATCAAGACCAAACACTGTGAGAAAAGCCTCAGTTATCACACAAATCTACTTAAATAATTCTGCAGGTACCATCACTGAAATTACTCATGTTCTTAACTGCAGTGCCCTCTTCCTATTTCATGCTATGGCTGAACCACTGTCATTTCCAAATAAATTTTTAAACATTGTTCAACTTAACTGATGCAACATACATCAGACCTTCCTTTACAAGTCTTAGGAGCATTTTTTTCTGTTTTTAAAGACACAGTGCTAATGTAAACCATGTCAGAATTAACAGCGTAACAGTCTCACCTTCCTCCTTCTCTAGATGTCTATATCCACATCATCATCTCCAAATTCTCTTTTTTTAAACACACAGCTTGCATTTTTAAACCCATAGCTGCCAGGCATCACAGATAACACAATGTGTATCTTGCTGACTTAACCTTCCTCTTCAGGTAGCCCTATCCACCTTTCTTACATTTGCCTGAATCCAAAAAAAAGTATCTGTGTCTTAGGTGGATTTTTAAGGTTAATGTACAGGTCATAACCACAGCTATTTGGGACCCACTTGTGGCCATTTGTTTGGCTCTATTAACTGCTGTGTAAAAGACCAAAAGCATGCTTGGCAAACCTCGTAGTTTTCTCTAATTTATGTTTCAAGCTTCTGGAAGAGTAGGTCTGTTTTCTTAACTGAAAAAAGCCACACATCTCAGCACTACATTGAGATTTAATTGCAACAAGTGAAAACTATTTACCTATTTATTTTCTGTTCAGAGGCAACAGGATTCAAGGCTGAAAGGTGATACAGCAATATATGAGGGATGCTACAGAAGTAATGCCTCCTATTTTGTTTGCCCACAATATAAGAGGTGGATGTTGGCAGTATGGCAATAGAGGCTGAACCTACCTGCCAATATTCCGCTACATTTTATTGTTGTGACAGATGGCAGCAGAGGGGCAGTCTGACAAAATGACCTCTGACATGAAAGTGTGTATGAAGCAAAGGTGTGTAACTGAATTCCTCTATGAGGAAAAAATGGCACCTACTGATATTCATTGATGCTTGCTGAGTACTTATGGAGACCAAACAGTGGATGTGAGCACAGTGAGGTGGTGGGTGATGCATTTCAGCCATAGCGACAGCAGGTCACCTCAGCTGGCGCAGATTTTTATGAGCATGGCATGCAGGCTCTTGTTCATTGCTGGGGAACATGCATAGCTAATGGTGGTGACTATGCTGAAAAATAGTGTTTTGTAGCTGAGAATTTGCCTAATCAGTGTTATTGTGCTCTTTTCATCTGTTGTAGTTTCCAATAAAATAAATAGGAGGTGTTACTTTTGGAGCGACCCATATACATAGTTAACAAATGCAACACTAAAGTCAGTGGTAGTACATCCCTTCCTGAGCCTCCAAATTTGTTTCAAAAGTCTGTAGTAACTTCAGCTCACACAAAGAAGATGAAAAGATTATTAAAATGATTATTAAAAAGACACAGTCAAATTCATTAATCCAACTGACCTCTTGCCTAGGGAATCCTGCATGTTCATGATGCATACAAGTCCGGTGTTTCCAGTGCTATTGGCTACACCGTACAGTTGCTATTAGCTACTATTTCTCATGGCAAACAGGCTGGGAGAGGAAAAGCTCCAGGGCCAGCTCTCAGTGCAGTCTGTATAGCACGTTTTTGTTACAGTGCGCTGTGAATGTTCTGAACAAAGCCTCTCTTACTTCCGCATCAAGTGCTGTGACAGCTTGAATGGTGCCATAGGCATGAAAATGAAGAGTGCTTTTCTGCATCCTTGTCCCACAAAATGGAAAATACCAACCCCTGCTAACTCAGGGAGTCTCCCAGCCATCCTTAAGCAGGTATCCAGGACGTTGGTAACCCAGACTCCCAGTGAGCTCAGATTGACATCAGACTAGTCCTTCTGTGGAAGTCAGGCTCTGCTTGGGTATGTCTACATTAGCACTGCTGTTCAGCTGAAGACTGCGCTTTTGAAAACAGTTTCTTGATACTCCCTGTTTACTGTGCTTGGGTTCATACTGCCTGACCTGGAGCACTTCTGCAGGAGCTGAACTGAAAGCTGTCACTGGGAGTGCACAGCAGCTAGCCTAACTAAAAACTCCTGAAACACATAGTGGAAATGTTGGGTCCTCCACACCATTTTGCTCCTAATGTAGACAGAGACATCATTTATTGTTTGTCCTCTGACCCATTTTGTAGCTGAAGCACTAGAATATGCACAAAGTAAACCAAGTAATACACACATTCTATCTATGTGGATGCGTGTCTATGCAGGAAGTTACTGTGAAGTTAGAGTAGCACTGCAAACATACTGTACACTGGGTCCTTCAACCGAACACTCTTGTTTTCCTGCATGAAAATAAATTCTCATCACAGGAGAAGATTCTAAAACCTATCTTACAGCCCCTTTAGTTTCCTATGCCTCCAGGTGTCAGCAATGCTGGAATTCTTAAATATTAATCTGAACCAACTTTCAAAATGCTTTTGGTAAACTGTATAATTTCTCTGTACTGACATTCAAAATTAAAGGAGATGTTCCTCTCCTACTGCATTTTTCCACAATGAACAACAATTTAGTGAGAAAACTTGAGTTCTTATTAAGAGAGTCAAGACAGGAGCTCAGTTTGATTCAATGATCCATTTAAAATATCTGAAACTAGTTAGTTTGGATTTTTTTTTCCTTTTAGTACCACAGTATAGATAAACTCAGTAGAGATCATTCTGATATTATTATTCTCTCCTTGTCCTTGATTTTTAGCTGAATGGCTTAAGAGAATCCTTTGGACTCCAAAGCCTGTAATGCAGCAAGTATAAAACTTCTAGGTGTGATGTTGAATTTGCACAATGAGTTGTTTTAAAGAAGCATTAACCCTTAAGGCGAGAACCTAGACTGGATCAACACTTGGATTTTTTCTCATTTGTTTGGCTGCCTGACATGTCGCTATTCAATAGGTATTATTTCATCTCAGAGCCTCACGTACCTATGTTTGCTTTGAGATACAAAAACTAATTTCCAAACTACCTGCATTTTTAGGCACTGTACTTCTTCTCACTTACAGAATGTCTTCTGTCTTTGTATTTTAAGTTGACAAATCCAAACGCTTCTAAAATATCTTTTCATCCTGAGCTTAGCTGGTAGGATTTGCTGTAACAACTTAGAGGCTAACTTATTTTGATTTTTACATCCAAACTCTTTGTAGAGAAGCAATTTCTGGACAGATGGCACAGCCTGCAATCAGAAAAGCATTGCTGTCTGGCTGGGAGGCATAACACCATCCACCTGAGTTTGGCATCTTGGTCAGATCTGCACATGGGAACAGTTTACAGTGTAAGTTTTCATCCATACCAGAAAAAGTAGTGGAAATATAATGGTACATACTGTTCTCATGAGTTTGCTGGTTTGATAAATGTTGTTAATATGTATACCTGCTTATCACTTTCAAATCTAAGAGCCAAATAGCTAACAGATTCTTGTTTGGCAGAGCTACACTCCCATCCACTCCACCCACCATTACTCTGGAGACAAACATAAGAAGAAAATAAACACCTTCATACATAACGAGTTTAATGAAGTTTCCGTTACAGGGTAGATTTGCATACACTGCCTTTAAAACTGAGTAAAACTTTAATTGCAAGGTGGCTTGAATTCTGTTTGTTATGACTGTGCTCTTGGAACTGGAGATTACAGAGATAAAGAAAAGATCATAGAGAATTTCCAATCTAATTTTCCATGAAATAAATTGAAAAATTGGCTTTAATATAAAAGTACACCCTGGTGCAGCTGGTTATATAATTCCTATGTATAGCTTGCAGGAAACTCTATACCCTTCTTCTTTAACAAAACAACATATATACACAGAGTGGTTATATTTAAGTAATCTGTATGCATGGACACTTAGAACAAATTATTAATATTTTGCACATGCACAAGAACACTTCACTCAAAGGGAAAACTACTGTATTTATTTCACTGCTGTCATTGATGTAGTTACACTGTCCTTCCCCACTGCATTCCCATCTGCAATATGATTTCTCAGCACTAAGAACTTTGTTCACATCAGCTGCTCTGAAGAGAGCTGGCTGAAGTCAGGGGAGGGGAGACTTATCGCTCTCTAAAAGTACCTGAAGGGAGGTTGTACTGAGGCGGGGCTCGGCCTTTTCTCCCATGTAACTAGTGATAGGACTAGAGGGAATGGACTCAAGTTGCACCACGGGAGATTCAGGCTGGATGTTAGGAAAAATTTCTTCTCCAAAAGAGTGGTCAGGCACTGGAATGGGCTGCCCAGGGAGGTGGTGAAGTCACCATCCCTGGAGGTGTTCAAGGACGGTTTAGATGTTGTACTGAGGGACGTGGTTTAGTGGGAAATATTGGTAGTAGGTGGATGGTTGGACTGGATGATCTTGGAGATCTTTTCCAACCTTGGTGATTCTATGATTCTAAGTCATGTAAACCTAAGTTCAACTTAATTATTTTCCTGTTTGAAAAATCACTCTTAACCTGAACCAAGCAACATTTCATTTCCTTGTTTTTCTCATTCTCTCCCTACAGCTACAAAAATAATTATCTCCATGACAGGTACCAAAATTTTGCTATGTGCCTCCCTTCAAAAACACACTCAGCAATGCTTTGTGACAATCAATCAAAATTATTACAATAATTTTCAACACAGTCTTCACAGACACTTTCACTTACCCATCTCTGGGATTTTTGTTTGCTATTCAAGTTGAGGAGTAGGAGTCAGGCTTCATAGGGCTTCCTTTTATCTCTCTCCCTGATTCTGAGGAGTAGTTTCTACACTCATCTACAGTCTACACACACCCCGGGCATCCAAAATTCAAGGTCACCCATCACCCTCCCTCCCTTTTGGAGATTCGTCTTTTTATATGAGAATAACACTTCAAGCTCAGCTTCTGCTTCATTCTAGCATTTCTAGGTGTGTCCTCTACAAAGGCTCCCAATTTACCTCTCTGGCTCTTATAACCCAGTTTGCAGCTAACATAACACAACCCAGCTGACTGGGCACCATGCTGAAACTGCAAAATTACCCTGTAGCTTTAGTACAGGTTCTTACAGCCTAAAGCTAGGTCCCATTTCCTTGGCCATCGGGGAAATAATTTTATCATGCTGACTCAGTTTCTCCATCTGTAAAACGGGTGTACTAATACATACGTAAACTCCAATAGTAAGAGTCCCAAAAAGTTGAATGCACTTGACAAGTGTTTTTTAATACCCAGCTGAAACGTCTTACTGACCCATAAAAGCCTTTCTAGATAATACAAATATTAAACAAAATTCATCATGGCAGTAGTAACAACCAGGGAGATGTATTAATCCAAAAAAATCAACAAGCAAGGAATACTAAGAATAACCCTACCATAAATTCAGAGCATGGCAGTCTTTCTCATGTCATAACTCTTGGATAACATTCTGTTTTCAGATATTAAACCTTTAAATACTGCACTTCAAGCTGCTCTTTTTGCTCTAAGAAAGTGGGTCTGTAGGGGAACTGTTAGGTCATGGCTTGAACTGGTGATTGAGCACCTGGTGAAGGGGTGTGGCTGGCCTAGGGCACACAGGCAAATTGTTTGCACTTGTGCTCCCTGTGTGACCAGAATGGGAGGACCTGGGGTGCTGTCACCCCTGGGCTTGCGTAAGGGCCAGCTACATACTTTCTGTATGTGACTGTTGGCCTACCTGCAAATACTCTGCCTAGTGTTGCCAAGAACCTGTCAGAAGCAATTTAACTGCTTTGTGAGCAGAACAGGGACAGAGTGAGCACTGCATGCATGTAAAGGGTATTTTTAAGTTTAAGTCTAAAAGACTATTTAAGACATTTGAAACTAACTAAATAAGTTAAACCGGTGTGTGTCATGGCTTCAGTGTATGCCCTGTCACTGTCATCATAGCTACAATCTGTGGAACAGAATCAATGGCAATGCTAGGACAGATCAGGAAGAAATGAGCAAACACAACTGCAAAGCATTTAATCATACCCCTTTCCTATAAGATAAGGACTATAAGGGACTTGAGGTGGTGACTTCATTTGGAGCAGGATCAGGCTCGACTAGAAACCAGAGTTTTCAGACTGTAAGAATGATGAGTCTGTACTCACACTTTGGTGTAAGGAGAGCTCACCATAGAAATGTCTTGTTAATTGCAGTAGGAAAGCCTGATGGTAAGCAAAACCTAACAGATTTATTCCAGGCAAGCACAGGAACAAGAGTAAGAAGAGTCAGTAGTCTTCACACTTTATGGGCACAAAATGAAACTGTCCTTCTACCTTTTGACTTATGGCCCAGTTTTGCTGCTCCAGAAGTGCAATTACAGCTACACAGTCATGCTCACTATTCAATTCTGGGACACATATCAAACTTGCATGCAGAACAGCTTGACCTAGCACAAACTAAAGGCTAACTTCTGATGCAACGGCACCAAACCAGCATGTGAACAGTTGGGCTCCTAATGTCCACAGCCTTCTAACCAGGAATTAGAGAAATAATCAAGATATGCTTCAGCATTTTTTGACTCAGAACATCTCTACAAAAAGTTATACACAGGCAAAGCTAAGTGGATAAATATACAGAAGAATACTGAAAAGAAAACGGGTTAAAATCTCGTGCTAGTGGAAACATATCCTGGGCTGTATGCAACATCAGGCAGCAAACAAAATAACAAGATCTTGCTGTGAGAGAAAGGCAAGTGATTTAAAATAGTTTCTCAGTGTTGGTAAAAACAAGGTCAGACCCTGAGATGCCTGTGTCCCTTACACAGACCCAGTGGGAGAGCTGAGGGTACGATTAATGGATAGCCCACAAGAAGCAGAGCCAAGGAGGAGCTGAGAAGGACATCAGGAAGGTAGAATGGGTGGTTCTGCTTGTTCATAACACAGGAACAACAGTATGAAATACGCTTTGAAGGTAATATACTTAAACTGACAATTATTTCTTCAGTGAAACCTTGAAAATCAAATAGTTAAGAATAATGAAATATTCCCTTGAGATTTGATAGATTTTGTACTAAACATAAGCAACAATTAGTAAAAGGATGACAATTAGTAAAGGGATGAAATCTGTACATAGGTACAAAGAGAGCTTTCCTAATGCCTACAGCTAGGATGAACAAAACCACTTGGGGACATAGAACATCACACAGCACAAGCTGTGCAACCCACTGGCTTCTTTCACCAGGCTTCTGTAATGGGCATCCTCACGGCTGCTTACAGAAGGTAACGGTCTACTGTTTTGTTTGAGACATGCAGAGCTGGCTTCTGTCCAAGCAAGGGGCTGCCTGAGATTAGCAGCTTTTATCAAGTTCCTATACTCTCCTATCAGATTTGCTGAGAAAAGGCGCTAGTAAATATACACGTAATCTCTGTTTCAGTCTTAAGAGGCAAAAGGCATAACAGACAGCAGAACTAGCCAGAAGTTTCCCCGGGGGAAGAGGCAGAAGAAAAACTGAAATAAATTGGAACGAATGCCAGCATAAGCAGTAAATAAATTACAGGATGTTAAGACTGACAAAAATCAGGACCCAGAAACCAACAACAGAGACATTTTGAAGAAACAGGCCAAAGATACAGGGGTCACCTCAGGAAATGTACTTCAGTGTACTTCAGCCTTTCTTGTAAATGAGGTGTTGTGACCTAGGGCAGCCTGGAGTAGCAGCTGTTTGCGGGAGGGGGAGAAGCGCGAGACGATGCCCTTGTTACTAAACCCACAGACCCGGCAGGCATTACGCTTGTCGTTTGCACAGCGGAGCAGCCTTCTGCTGTGGGTGCGCGCGAGCCGTCCCCGCACGCACACGGGCAGCAGGAGGCTTGCAACCTTCCCGAGTCCTGCTCGCAGCACGAGGGCGCCGGGCAGGGCGGTCACGGTCCCTGAGGGCGCTGCACCCCCTCCCCCTGCCCGAGGCGCCCCTGGAGAAGCCCCACTCGGCAGCCCTGCCTCGCTGGGGCGGTCGGGCGCTTCTTCACAATGCGTTTCCGTGCCGGGGTCCCTGGTCGCCGTAACAGGGCAGAGGCACCGGGGTGAAGCAGGAACTCAATACACAGCTCTCCCAGGCGCCGAGCACAGGGCAGGATTTCGAAGGGGTAAACGTACCTGGGAGGAGCGGCACAGCCCCGAGCGCTCACCCGTCGGGAGTGCGTTAGGTTTAGGCTCGCGCTTAGCTTTAGGGTGCTTCGCCCCGCCGGGTGCTCGCAGGCGGCGGCAGCTTCAAACTGGGACGACGCGGTGCGCCTTTCCCCGCCGCACTCGCAGATGAGTAATAACATCGGCGCCGCTCCCTGCTCCCGGGCGCCCCTGCGGCGTCGGGGCGCTCTGGGGCAGCCCCCTCCCCGCGCCCAGCCTGGCGGTTACCGGCGTCCCGCTGTCCCTCCGAGAGCCGCCCCGGCAGCAAAACGGACCCGGGACAGGGCCGGCCACGGCAGCACCTGCCCCGCCGCCGCGAAATGGCCGCCTTCCCGCGCGAGCCCCCCGGCGGCAGGCGGCGCTGCGCAGCGCTGCGCGGTTGGCCGACGGTGGGCGGAGGGGCGCCGCGATGGAGTGGAGCGCGGCCAGCGGAGAGGAGGCAGCGCCCGCGGTGAGAGAGGGCTGCGGCTTGCGGTGGAGAGAGGGAACGTGCGAGGGAACTTGGCGGTGGCAGGCCACCGACTTCGCGAGTCCCGCGCGCCTTTTGCGGAAGAGAACCCGGCAGGGAGCGCGGGGCGCAGCCGGGCCGCCGTGAGCCGGGACCCCCGCGCTGCCGTCTCCGCCGGCGGCGCCTCCTGCGGCGCGGCTTGGTGCCCGGCTGCCGGCCGCGCGGCTCCCTAGCTCCGCGCGGAAGGTAACGGAGCTCGGCGTTGTTCGGGGGCTCGGTACTGCCGGGCGGAGTGTGGCTGCGCGGCGTCTACCCGTGCCAGAACTGCCCGAGAGCGCTTCTCCCCTTCCCTCGTCCTTTTAGGGGAGGGTTTCTTTTCAGGTCTAGAAATGGGGCTTCCTGGGCTGTTACTGGCATGGGGGTAACGTACTCCGGCACGCGAGCACAGACGAGACCCGGCTCCAGGAGTTCGGGCTCAGCCCAGCTCCCGCCGGGCTCCGGGATCTCTCTCGAGGTCTGTTCGATGTTCGGTCAGGTTGCCGTATCTACGAAGTAACGTGTACAGCCGACGTGATTGTGGATTTCAGTTTGGATCTTAAGCTCTGAGTGTGCGTGTCTGTCGTAGTTGATGTTTGTTACACGTGTTACTAAAAGTTTAGTTGCTGACGTGTTCTCAGTAACAATGAATTGTACATTGTGAAGAAGCGTCGAGGGTCTGCCTTGGCTGAGAGCCACACTGTGGTGTGCTAGTATGCCCTCTTGAGCACTGGATCTGAACGCAGGGGTTAAGGTTTGTCCCAAGGAAGAAGATTGTTGTCTGTAAGACCCTCGATGCCCGTGATCACCTTTAACAGTGCCTTTCTGTAAGAGATGAGCTCTCCTTCCCGTGGAGCGTTGGTTCAAGAGTTACTTTTGCGAGTAGGAGCTTTATAGCACCTTTTGTTCCTGAGGAAGGTTGGCTGAGTCCATAAAAAGTGGCAGACTTCAACTGAGGACTTATTCTTGGTGCAGCCCACAGTGCCAAAGTTGTTTCAGTAGGAGAGGCTTCTTTCAGGTCTCCTTATCCACCACGGCTTTCCATGGCTCTGGAATTCCTTGAGGGTGACCTTCAGAGAAAGAACTCAGCTTTGCTCAGAGGATCACAGACCTCTTTTATTTGCTCTTCTTAAGTCTTCCCTAAAACAAATAAGTAGAGCATTTGGAAGGAAACCCACGATTGAACATTCCAAACTTCCTCTCCCTTGTGGAAAAGCCAGTAGACATTCCCACTTCTTATGGATCCTGGAAAGGTTTCTAGCTAAGCACAAAAGATCAGGTTTGGTACTGCTACAGGAAAACGTAAGGTGAGGGAAGGGAAGGGATAGTAGTCCTTTTTTGTTCCTCATTCTGTATGCGAAGAGAGAAGGTTAATAACTGGGCTTTTTTTTTTTTTTCCGGGTCACTTTTAGTTGTTTGATCAGTGTGTCCATTTCTCTGAAACCTTAAAACTTCTGCCTCTAAAAGAATATTGCCTGATATTTTCAGTCAATATTGGTCCTGTGGCCTCTGGTCCTGTGCCTAATAATACACTGTGGGAGCAGTGCGTTAACTGTCAATAAATGTCTGTCATATCTTAGGTCTTAATTATAAAATGGTTTTAAAACAGCATGCAAAGGAAACTTTCAGCTCAGTATTTAAATGTAGTAGAGCCCTGTGTATGAATAACATGGTGCCCACATCTATTAGCACTGTCTCCATTAGTGAAGCCCTGTTTTGTTTCTGTGGCTTCAGTTTTGAAGCCCTAAAATATGTGCAACTTTCAGTATGGTGGGGTTTTTTTTGTTGTTGTTGGGGTTTTTTTTTGTCTCCTTTAGCAGTTCTGTGCTTGTAAAACAGTTGCATTTCTCCTTAGAACAAGATTCAGGGTTGAAATAGCTGTTGGATGCTTCTTTCCCTTTTCTTTGCTGTCATGTTTGATTCTGAGAGCAATTTCAGGACGATTTGAGGTTGCTGCTAAGTAATCTGTCCTCTGTCAGGCACTAAACGTAGTACTGTCAGGAAGGGAACTGTGAGTCAAGCAAACACTGGATAGCTTTATATACTGTGGAAACCCTCTGTTTAAAAAAAAAAAAAAAAAAAAAAGTTCTGTAGCAGAAGATCTGTCTAGCTTTAGAATCTAGTGCCAGAATAGCGGGCAGGAACTGCCTGTATAGTAGCTAACCTACACTAGTATCCTGCACATGCGTGTTGTCTGTTGAAGTCTGAGCACGGCTGTTATCTTGTTAACTTACTTGTCAGCAATGTTTTGGTTGCTTATTCTGAGCAATTGGGAGCAAGAAAGAATTGGATGTGATTACTATGTCCTGGGATCCTTTGCAAGGCAGAAAGGTAGGCAGCATCTTGAGACTGAGTGGATGATAAAATACATTTTCAGTTTGAGCGTTGTTAAAGGAAGAAACAGAAATCAGGAGTAATAAAAAACTCCATACATTTTTCTAAAGATCTAAATGACTGAGGAGGCTTTACTGTATTTTAAAAATGACATAGATACTATAGGACCAGAATTTTTGAATTTTTTGTACAGATAAGTCATGTTAGGGGGGTTTAGAAACTTTGTCAGGTGAACGTAGATGATGAAGATCAGGATTGTTTTTTAAAAAAGCTCCCCCAAAAATTGAAAAGAATCTAAGAAAAGAAACTAAGAGGCTCTGACCAGGTACTTGACGAAATGCAGCCTACACTGCATTGAGTTGAGTAGCTTGTTTGCTTAATTAAGGCATCCATTTTGAATTATTTGACTTGCACATTTCCCTACTCAGATTAGTGTCTTCATTGCAACGATCATTACACCATTTATATTCAGTGAACCTTAATGCTTTCTTTTATCAGTCAGATGTTTTTAAGTATTCGTAATAATCTTGACAACTTCAAGATGCCTTTCCGTCTTTTCTGATGAGTTATAATTTATATTCTTATTCTGTATTGCAGCTGAACCCTTATTCCATTTCAAGATGCAGGTCAGCCTCAAGTCAGACTCTTGCTTCTATTTGTTTGCATTGTGTCTTGTTGTGTGGAAGACTTTTTCCCTGCTCCTTGCTTTTCTTTTTCAAAGGGGTGAAGATACCAAAGTGAATTCAGATTCTGTGCAGCGTGGCTAAATGGTAAGCAGAACCAAGATTCAAAAAAAAAAATGCCTTGGAAGACCTGGCTAATGCAAGACAAATGCTAATGATTGTCTCTGGCTTTCACCCGACTTCACAGAAGAACAGGCTGATGCTCCACTTTGTTACTCAAGATCAGAGAGGGGCCAGAGCCCCTCTGCTTCCTTGATGCTGCATTTCTGCTATTACCAAGTCAAAAGTCATTTGTAACATCATACTAAAAGGCAGTGTGCTTTAGGATGAATGTTTTGCATTTAAAAACTTCCAGTGTTTCCACTAGCCTTAGGTGCATGTGAATACATTGAAGAGCAATTTCTGGAGCATTATTCCTATTAAATATTTAGAATCTCTGCATCTTTTTCACTCTCGTTGGAGGGGGGTGGGGGGAGATAGTCTCACAGCTTCCTAACATGAACTGACAGCTCTGTTAAATGTTCAGGTTATACCAACAGATGTGCCATTTCAGAACCATAATGATGATAAAATCTGAAATTTTCAAGTGAAACAGACATTTGTGGTATGTTTTCCTAATGGCGGTAAATGAAAGGAAGAGCTTCAATTACTATAGTTGAATCAAATCACTTTAACATCTTCCTACTCCTGGTTAGAAAAAGTGCCGAATGATCTCTTTGTCTTTCAGGTTTCTAGATAACTAAATTAAAAGTAATAAGGATCATTAAAACTGGTAAGTGTGGTGCCAGCTATTGAGAAAAATTAACACAAAAATGCTTTGTTTACAGGATATCCACACAAATAAGGGTTCTCTGTGCTTACTTGGTTAGCCAGTCCATTTCATTTTCTGAGCGATCTTGGCAGAACTCGTGAAGTTTGTTGAAAACAAAGGTTCCAACTCAGGTGTGTTAAATTGGAGTTCTGCACAGCTGGCAGGAGGTAAATCAATATTAGGCAAATGGAAAAGAACATGAGCATTTAAAAGGAAAAAAAAATGTTCTGAAGATTCCAGGAATATTAAAGCAACAGAGATTAAACAAACATAAAGCATTAAAAATGTATCCATTCAGCATCGCTTTGAAAGGTGAAAAATACGCATACCAGTGATTATTGAGATTATTATATTCTTCTTTTTCAGAGCTTTGAACTTCTTGAAGAAGCAAATACTGTTTAGACTGGGATGATACCCACAAGAAGCTTTTTGAAAGATTAATGGTGTTGGGTTGAGAGAGAGCCATTTGCCAGAGCCCTCTGTTGATGGCTCCATTAGCAGAATGAATAGACTGGTATCAGCTGGGCAGGAAATAATGAGCCCGTTCTGGTGCTGTCTTGTGCTCAGGTTTGTCTTGTGCTCAGGAGCTCCAGTGAGTAGCTGTGGGTATGCTAGTTACACTCTCCTCACTCTGAACTGGGTCTTGGATCCAGTGGCTGCATCCCTGCCTGCATGGGTAAGAGCTTAAATCTTGGTGCACCAAGGATTTGGGTCCCCTGGAATGATAAGTAAATTCAGTTTTCTGAGAAGAGCCATTCAGTTTATACAAATATCTTTTGCCATCTTTTTTTTTTTTTTAAGTGTTTCTAGTGAGACGTTATTGGAATGAGCTGAAAATGAATCTTCTCAGATATACAGAAAAGCAGGCATTGTATGCTGGCTGTGAGGCAAACTCCTCACATGTAGTCATTTTATGCATATTTACCGTATCTGAATTACAAGACACCTGTACTTTCAGAATGTTTAGGAAGGGACTGGGCAGGTAAAGGAAAGAGGAAAAGTAAAACAGTCAGATTTAGAATTAAACTATCCTCCAGATATTTATAATGGCTGTGAAAATAATTCTTGTCCCAAACCTCATAGCCCCGAAAAATATCCCTAACATCTTCAAGTCTCACTAAGTTCTGAGACTTTGGGATTCTATTTATTCAGGTTGTTGAACAGAACAGGATTCTGAATCCTCAGTTCATTTCCATACATTGTTTTCTTTTTCCCATCTAGAATGGAACTTAAGTTACTGTCTTTAAATATTTGTCACATCAAACCAGCTTTGAATCAAGGAAAAAACTGTTTGGTACTGATCCAGCTGAAAACAGGTCATCTTCTAGGGTAAATCTGCTCATTGTTTGAACTTGTGAGGACTTGTGCTATCTTGCCGTCTCTCTCTCTTTCACCTCCTCCTTTGGCTGTGCCTCTCCCTCACCATGGCTCATCAGCATGTGGATCATGAGCCCTCGTTTCTGTACCTCACATTGCTGCTGTGTTGGGCTGTCATTGGCCTGAGCTGGAACAATTTTGATCATAGCTAAACTGAAAATCTGCTTACAGCTGGACTGACTTGGATGAGTAATAATATAACACCATATTCAGCACCAACAGCAACAGGAACATGCCTGTTTAACCACAGAAACGATGTAATTAATGAAGGGAAGGTTGTGTGATTCCCTTCAACGAGCTGAGGTCATGTTCCTTGCGTGGGTGGTGTGAGGGAAGGTCAGCCACAAGTTTGGCATGCTGTTTGAAATTGATTATCGAACATATTGACAGATTTTTCAGTGCATAGAATAATTGTTATTTATTAAAAAGATAGCCATCCTGTTTTGGAAATGAGATGGAAACAACTGCTAGGGAAAGTGCATCATAAACACTGGAGAAGTCAAAATAATATGGGAAGGAATAGGCTGGGCTTGAGGAATATGAGGGTCTTTGAACTTCAGATTGAAGAATCCTAGGTACTTCCCACCGGTGGGTGGTGAACAGCAGGAGAAACAATTGTTTTCCTTCAGATTTTCAGTGTGTTTCTTTCAACTGATAAAGGCAGGAAGCTGGAGCCTCCATGGAGCTCCACTCTGCAATCGTAGTATCAGTTCAACAAAAGTCGGAATGAAGCCTAAGTCTCTGTAGTTCCGAGCTTTCCGAATATTATTCCAAGGCTAAGGTCTGTATAGGTTAGGATTCTACTAATTGACCTGCTAGAATGAAATTCGTATGTGGCTCTCAAGAATGATCTTTTCTCACAAACTGTCTTTGATAGTATGATTGAGTTTCAGAGGTAATGCATTAAAAGCAGTTATTTCCCAGGATATAGAACACATGCTCAGAAGTTTTAGTTTGTAATTCTGACATCAGAAATGACTCTTTATGATGATTGCTGTAAAGTACTCTTGTTCATGAAAATTTTGATACACCATCAAAATTGACACCATACCTATGCTTCATGCTTCCTTTCCTCTTCTCTTTTTTCCCTGGAGTGAATTTCCAGTTATATTTTGAGGGCAGAAGCTTGCTGTGTTTCTCCACACGTTATTGTTACTGGACCTTTTGCCATCTCTTCAGGCTGTGCGACATTGTCAATCAGCTGAACTGTTAAATTTATTTACAGTAATACTAACCTAGTTCTAACCTTACCCAACTGTTCAGAATAATGGCTGATTTTACCTTCCAGCATATTTCAAACATAAGAAATCAGTGAAGTCACAAGAAGCTTGTTTGGGATTTTTACTGATGTGCTTCATGTCCTGAAGTACACATTACAGTCTTGACCCTGTTATGTTTAATCACAGTGACAGTTCCTGTGAAAGTACTCATATTACTATTCACAATCTTACTTCCAAGCTAATTTTATGTACAGCATTTATGTTCAGCAGAATTTGTGTTTGCTGATTAAGGGCAAGTCATGGTTCCACAGAAGTACATTAGGACTTCTCCCCTCTTCAGCCTACACAAAGGGAGGAGCAATGCTAAGCATACCAATTCTAGTTCGGATATGGTTGATTTCCAGAAGTTCTATACCTAAAATAATTTTCTGGCTGTTTTCTTCTTCCTGATGTTTGTCAAGGTCATTTATTGAGGGTTGCCTTTCAGTTGTGTTTTTTTCATGTTATTAGATGTCTGTCATATCATCAAAGGTTTCAAAAAGGACATTTCTGAGTATGACTCTAAAACCTGTGAAAACCTTTGAAAATATACATGGAAAAAGGAAGCTGATTAGAGTTATATATGAAAGAGGGAAATGAAGAACATTTCAAAATGTCCTTTTGTGACAAGCTGAAGAATTCTCGAAGCAAGTATAAGGCTCCATTTTGTACCTACTGGTTTTGAAACAAAAGATTGAGTCCTTTGGGGGTACACACAACTTTATCGGAGAGTATAAACAGCATATCCTCCACACTTTTGAGAGTCACAGCAATTTTTTGTGTATATTCTTTAATGTAAATGTCACTAAAATATTCTCATTTCAGTATTAAATTTAATATTTCACGAAATCCCCTATTCTGAATTCAACCTGTCTGTGGTTTTATGAGGCTTCGTGCTGTGAAGGCTTCCTCTGACTGCAGAAAGACTTGAATTTGTTCTGGAGACTGATGTTAAGGGCTCAGCAATGGAAGTAATTCCAGGGGAATGTTCTTGGCTGTGCTGATGTAAATCAAAGGATCCTGTCCAGATTTACTTTTGTATAAATGAGAGCATGTCTGAGTCCTAGATGCTTGTTCTAGTATTTCTTTGTACTTGTGCTGTAGGATAGAGTTAAAACCTTCAGTCATGGATTAATAATATATTACCCTTGGTCTAAGCAATGGTGAAAGTTCTGATTTGATTTCTTTTCTACCTTTAGAATAAAAGTCTGAGAAAAGAGCTTATGTTCAGTGCCCAATCCTGCCAGGCTTTACCCTTATTCACACAAATGTTCCTACTGAATACATAGGTATCCTGAAGTGAGTATGGACTCCTGTAAGGGTTTTCAAGAATGGGTTTTTACAGAACTTTTAAATACCTTGCATTTTATCAAACCTCATAAATCCTAATTACTAGTTCACAGCTGCTATGCTTTGTCATGTTAAGAAGTGTGGTGAATCATTTTTAATCGCCGTGTTGTTACTCTATAGGTTCTGATAGTGAATTAGACTGTGACAAATAACACCTGTTCAAATTTTAAGTATGTGCATACTTCTCAGGAATATGCTTTTTAGTTTCATATCAAACATGCCCATTGTGCAACAGCCTACTGTAATTCTAATGTCAGATTATTGTTTTTTAAGGTTGTCTGAAATTAAATTTATTCTCCAAATGAAGGTATCTTCCTTCAACTTAAAGTGAGAGAAGACCAGTGTGTGTGTTTAAGACCCATACTTCCATAAAATGGATGAATTAAGCTACCTGTAAAGAAATTCCTAAAGGGGGGTTACATTCCTAGATACATGTATCAGTCTGAAAACCTGAAGTCAAATGGGAATTTGTCGTGTTTAATGGCAGCAGCCTGATTCTTCTCTTAAGCCTCTGGAGTCAGCATTTCCCTGAACTTTTCCTGTTTCGTTGGTTCAGAAGATTTGTCAACTATGACCTAAAAATTAAAGAGAGTAGGTGACGTAAGATTAGCAGTAGCTTAGACAAGATAGATTTTGTCTTTCCAGAATTTTCAAACAGGAGCAAAGAGTCCTAAAAAAAAAATCCTTCATCAGGAAAGGAAATGGTTATGACTTTGAGCCACCCCCAAAGAGTTCAGCTCGCAAAGAAGTGCTGTTTTTAGGTGTTCTGAAAGTAAAAACTATGCTAAGGCCTAATCCTCAGTCTCCTCCCTTCCGTTTAACATCACTTATTGGCACATGTTTGAGCGTAAGATAGAGGTTAGCTTCACACTTCGGAATTTCTTCTTTCTTTTTGTTTTCCATGTCACATCAGTCTGAAAATCAGTTGGTCTACCTTCATACAGTACAGGGAAGAAGTGCCAAGGTCTGGATACTTGAAGGGCCTGTGCACCTTGCACATGATATGCAAGTTCTTGTCTACGCAGTGTGCCTTCTTTTAGCTCTTTTACGTATTTCAACAGGAGTATGAAAACTTATCAAGGGAAAAAAACCAAATGCAATGAGGAGTACCCAGCGCCCTGCCACACCATCCTGAGCACTTCCCTTCCCTGGGACTGCTCATTTCAGATGCTTTGTGGAGGATGTCCTGCAAGGCTTTCAATATTTGTGGGCCATTTTGACAAGTGAGTTGAACATGAGTTAGCCATCTGCCCTGGCAACCAGAAGGGCCACCCATACCCTGGAGTGCATCAGGCCCAGTGGTGCCAGCCTGTTGAGGGAAGGGGTCACACTCTGAGCTTATGTGGCTTCACCTCAAGCACTGTGTGATGTTTTGGGACCGCAACATAAGAAGGACATAAAACTGTTAGCATCCAAAGGAGAGCTGCAAAGATGGTGAAGGGTCTGGAGGACAAAACGTATGAGAGTCACTTTGGTTTGCTCAGCCCAGAGAAGAGGTGGCTAAGGGGAGGCCTTGTGGTGGCCTACATCTTCCTCACGAAGAGAACAGAGAAGCGAATGCTGATCTCTCTGGTGACAGCCACAGGACCCGAGAGAATGACATGGAGTTGCATCAGAGTAAGGTCATAGAATGGAATCATAGAATCACCAAGGTTGGAAAAGACATCCAAGGTCATCCAGTCCAACTGTCCACCTGTCACCAATATTTCCCACTAAACCATCTCCCTCAGTTCAACATCTAAATGTTCCTTGAACAGCTGCAGGGACTGTGACTCCACCACCTCGCTGGGCAGCCCGTTCCCCTTGTGCAACTTCATTCCCTCTTGTCCTATCACTAGTTACCTGGAAGTAGAGACCAACTCCCACCTCACCACAATGTCCCTTCAGGTAGTTGTAGAGGGTGATAAGTTCTCCCCTGAGCCTCCTTTTCTCCAGACTAAATAATCCCATTTCCCTCAGCTGTTCCTCAGAAGGCTTGTCATATTGACTGCTGGGAGAAGGTTCTTCACCAAAGGGTGGTTGGGCACTGGAACAGGCTCCCCAGGAGAGTGGTTATGGCACCAAGCCTATCAGAGTTCAAGAAATATCTGGTCAGTGCTCTGAAGACATAGGGTTTGGTTTTAGGGTGGTCCATTGTGGAACCAGGAGTTGGACTCAGTGATCCTTATGGGTCTCTTCCAAATTGGGATATTCTATGATTCTAACTCTTTGCCACCACTACTTCAGAGATTTCTGCAGGATGTTGGCATCATACGCTACAGTCCTTGCCTTATTCTTTGTCATAAGAGCTATATGCAGCCCATAATGATCTATTTAAAGGATTCTTATAGTACTTCTCAATAATCTAGTTATTACCTGTGTACCTTCCTTAGCTCAATCAACCTCAATTGCAGGCAGAACTGTTGAGGAGACAGCATACGGATCTCAGAGGAATGCACAGAAATAATTTGCAATGCTGACGGAGAGCAATGTTTTCTTAATTGTCTTTTTTCATGAATCTTAAGAATCCACTGGAGTATGTTAGTTTATGCCACTCTTGTCATCCTTAAAAGTGGACATTATTAGAAAGAAAAAAGAAAAATAAATCGTAGCATAGAATTATCCTACTCTATAATTTTAAAGTTATTCTATGCATCACTGGAGATTTCAGTACAAACTAATGAAACAACAGAAATGGCTACAGTTACGTTAAATAGGATAGAAAGGTATCAAAGAAATCAAACTGTTTATTTTCAGAATGTAAATGAGAATGCAGTGTCTGGGTTTGCCTTCATGGGGCAAACTGCCCATGTAGGCAAGACAGCCATTATTGTGCATTATGAGGTTTTTATGTCTTATTTCCTTTCATTATTAATGAAAGCTAGTAGGGGAGGTACAACTTTCAGCCATTTGTTGCTGCCATTACAGATGACCATCAAATGTATTAAAATAGGCATCATATAAGCCTAATCATAAAGTGCAGAACGGCACAGTTTGGTATTTTCTATCTAAACTGTTCCCACCTCACAGCAGAACAACAGTGTTCAAGCTGTTTAGCCATACATCTGGCATATTATATAATGGTTATATTACTAATAGTGAGGCTGGTGAACCTCACCTCTGTGCCTGGGAAGATCATGGAACAGATCCTCCAGGAGGACATGTTAAGGCACATGAGGGATGGGCAGGTGATCTGAGACAGTCAACATGGCATTACCAAGGGAAGGTCTTGCCTGACCAATCTGGTGGTCTTCTATGATGGAGTGACAACATTGGTGGACAAAGGGAAGGCGACCAATGTCATCTACCTGGACTTGTGCAAGGCCTTTAACATGGTCCCCCACGACATCCTTATTTCTAAATTGGAGAGATACGGATTTGAGGGGTGGACTATTCAGTGGATAAGGAATTGGATGGAAGGCTGTAGACAGAGGGTTGTGGTGAATGGCACTATGTCCAGGTGGAGGCCGGTGACAAGCGGTGTCCCCCAGGGGGTCTGTCTTGGGACCAGTGCTCTTCAACTTCTTCATCAGTGACATCGATGATGGGCTTGAGTAAGTTTGCCAGTGACACCAAGCTGAGTAGTGCAGTTGACACGTTAGAAGGAAGTGAAGCCATCCAGAGGGACCTTAACAGACTTGAAAGATGGGCCCATGTGAACTTAATGAAGTTCAGGATAGCAAAGTGCAAGGTTTTGCACTTGGGTCAGAGTAAGCCCAGGTACATATATGGACTGGGAGAAGAACTCCTTGAGAGTAGCCCAGCAGAGAAGGACCTAGGGTCCTGGTGGGTCAAAAACTGAACATGAGCCAGCAGTGTGCTCTTGCAGCTCAGAAGGCCAATGGTATCCTGAGCTCCATCAGAAGTAAGGTGGCCAGCATAGACAGGGAGGTGATTGTCCCTCTCTACTCTGCCCTCATGAGGCCCCATCTGGAGTACTGCATCCAGGTCTGGGTCCCCCAGTACCGGAAAGATGTGGAGCTGTTGGAGAGGGTCCAGAGGAGGGCCATGAAGATTGTCAGATGGCTGCAGCACCTCCCCTCCAAAGACAGGCTGAGGGAGCTGGGCTTGTTCAGCTTGGAGAAGAGAAGGCTGCGAGGAGACCTCATTGCAGCCTTCCAGTATTTAAAAGGGGGATTATAAACAGGAGGGGAATCAACTTTTTACAAGGATAAGTAGTGATAGGACAAGGGGGAATGGTTTTAAGCTCAAGGAGGGAAAGTTTAGATTGGATGCTGGGGGAAGTTCTTCACAGAGAGAGTGGTGAGGTGCTGGAACAGGCTGCCTAGAGAGATTGTGGATGCCCCATCCCTGGAGGTGTTCAAGACCAGGTTGGATGGAGCCCTGGGCAACCTGGTCTAGTACCAGATCTGGAGGATGGTGGCCCTGCCTGTGGCGGGGGAGTTGGATCTTGGTGATCCTTGAGGTCCCTTCCAACCCAAGCCATTCTATAGTTCTGTGATTCTTATACATAGATCACTCCAAAAGTGATGCCTCCTATTTATTTCAGTGGTAACTACAACAGATACAAAGAGCACAGTAACCCTATTTGATAAATTCTCAGCTACAAAGCATTATTTTTCAACATATTTTTCACCATTATACATTTTCACCAGCCATTAACAAGAGCCTGCATTTCGTGCTTGTAAAAATCTGCACCAGCAAAGGAGACTCACTGTTTCACAACTGCTGTGATGGCATTGTTGCTTGGCAGATGTAGTCCTCACAGTCCATTTTTCATTGACTTGAACAGATGGAAGTCAGAAGACACCGAGTCTGGACTATGCAATAGGCGTGGTGAGACAGTTCAGCCAAGATAGGCAATGTGCTCCTTCAGACTGAGTGATATGGGGCTGGCATTACTGTGTTGCAAGAAAAAGGTTGTCTTTTTCTCTGGCCCGACTCTGGAAGTTCGAGCCTTCAGCTTAGCATTGAGTTGATGGTTTTTTGTGTCCTGGAAGTGACAAAACAGGAGGAGCTGGAAGCTACTGTACTACTTGAAAATCACAATATAGTTACTGTCACCGAAACCTGGTGGGATGATTCCTGTGATTGGAATGTGACTGTTGACGGCTACAAGCTGTTCAGAAGGGACAGGCAAGGAACTAGGGGAGAGGATGTTGCTATCTACATTAGGAAGGGAATAGTATATGAAGAGCTGTCCCTAAAGAGTAGTCATGAGCAAGTTGAAAGCCAATGGGTAACAGAGATTGAGGCAGCAAAGGGAGCCTTGTGATCACTGTCTACTGCAGGCCAGCTGATCAAGTGGAGCCTGTCAATGAGGGCCTCTACCTCCCGCTGCAGGAGGCGTTGCAATTGCAAGCACTTGTCCTGCTGAGGGACTTCAACCACCCAGATATCTGCTGGAAAAGTAGCACGATGAGCTAGCTGTAGGCAATCCAGGAGGCTCCTGAAATACACTGAGGACAACCTACTGAGTCAAGTAATAGATGGGCCCACCAGGGTGGATGCAATACTGGACCTGTTGCTCACCAGTGTAAATGAACTGACTGGTAACATCAGGATTGGAAGCTGTGGGGCTGTAGTGACCATGCTATGATTGAGTTTATGCTCCAGAGGCGTATGAGACAGGGAAATAGTAAAATTAGGATGCTGAATTTTAGGAATGCTAACTTCCAACTCTTCAGGGAGTTAGTCAACAAAACACCCTGGGAAACTGTCCTTATGGATAAGGGTACAGAGCAGAGCTGGCAGATTTTTAAGAAAGCTTTCCTCAGGGTGTAAGAGCTCTCCATCCCCAGGTGTAGCAAGTCAGGAAAGGAAGGCAAGAGACTGGCAGGCATGACTTGAACTGGTACCTGCTGGTCAAACTGAAGAGCAAGAAGAAAATGCATAGGCAGTGGAAACAGGGGAAGCAGTGTCCCTCCCACTGTAAATGAAGATCAGGTTTGTGACTGCCTGAGGAACCTGAACATCCACAAGTCTATGGGTACCAATGAAGTGCATCCCAGAGTCCTGAGTGAATTAGCTGATGTAGTCGCCAAGCCACTCTCAATGATGTTTGAAAAGGCATGGTAATCAGGTGAAGTCCCTGATGACAGGAAAAAGGCAACATTGCACCAATTTTTGAGAGGGGTGAAAAAGATGACCCTGGGAACTACCGACCTGTCAGTTCACCTCTGTACTGGGAAGGATCATGGAGCAGATCCTCCTGGAAGCTATCCTAAGGCATGTGGAAGACACGAAGGTGATATGGGAGAACCAAGGGCATGCCTTCACCAAGGGCAAATCCTGGTTGACCAACCTAGTAGCCTTTTATGACGGTGTCACTGCATTGATGGACAAAGGAAGAGCCACTGATGTGATCTATCTTGACTTCAGTAAGGCCTTTGACACGGTACCCCACAACATTCTTCCCTCCAAGTTGGAAAGGTATGGATTTGATGAATGGATTGTTCAATGGATGAAGAACTGGTTGCAGTATCGAGTCCAGAGGGTGGTGGTCAGTGGCTCAGTGTCTGGATGGAGTTCAGTGACGAGTGGTGTCCCCCAGGGGTCAGTGCGGGCACCGATACTCTTCATCAATGACATTGACAGTGGGGTTGAGTGCAAGTTTGCTGATGACACCAAGCTGTGGGATGCAGTTGACACACCAGAGGGATGGGATACCATCCAGAGGGACCTAGACAGGCTTGAGCAAGGTAAAAATGATGAGGTGAACCTCATGAGATTCAACAAATCCAAATGCATGGTCTTGTACCTGGGTCGAGGCAACATCCACCACCAATACAAACTTGGGAATGAAAGGACTGAACGCAGCCCTGCCAAAAAAGACCTGGGGATGCTGGTGGATGAGAAGTTGGACATGAGCCAGTAATGTGCCCTCGCAGCCCGGAGAGCCAAATGTATCCTGGGCTGCATCTAAAGAAGCATGGCCAGCAGGACAAGAGTGGTGTTCCTCTGTGCTGGTGAGGCGTCACCTGGAGTACTGAGTCCAGATGTGGAGTCATCAGTGTAAAAGACACATAGACGTATTGGAGCACATCCAGAGGAGGGTCACAAAAATGATCCAAGGGTTGGAACATGTCTCCTATGAGGAGGGGCTGAAAGAGCTGGGGCTATTCATCTTGAAGAAGGCTCCAGGGAGACCTGATAGCAGCTTTTCAATATCTAAAATGGAGCTACAAGAAAGAAGGGGACAGACTGTAGCAGAGTCTGTTGTGATAGAACAAAGGGAAATGCTTTCAAGCTTAAAGAGGGTAGATTTATATTAGATGTAAGGAAAATGTCTTTTACAGTGGAGGCGGTGAGGCACTGGAACAGGTTGCCCAGAGATGTGGTGGATGCCCTGTCCCTGGAGACTTATCCAGGCGAGGCTGAATAAGGCCCTGGGCAACCTGATCTAGCTGTGGATGTCCCTGTTCATTGCAGGGGAGCTGAACTAGATGACCTTTAAAGATCCCTTCCAACTATTAGGATTCTGTGATTCTGTGATAATACAGAAAGATCAGTCCTTTCCTATCCAAGAAGTCGGTGCACATCACTTTACCCACTGAGGACTGCATCTTGAATGTTTTCTTCAATGGGGAATTCACGTATCACCACTCAGTGGACTGCTCTTTTTACTCTTGGTCATAGTGGTGATACCACACGTCATCACTGATAATGATGCAATCCAGGAAACTGTCACCTTCAGCCTTGTATTGCTTCAACAGGTCCTGTCAAACTTGCATACAGTGTTCTTTCTCTTCCTGTGCGAGGATTTGTGGGACCCACCTGGCAACACACTGCAATATTCCACCATTGCAACCGCTATTGTTTTCAATGCATTGAAGCTGATATTCAACTCCATCCACAGTTCCCTGGTTGTAATCCGCTGATTTGCATGGATGAGCTGATCAATACACTCTTCGTTTTGGGATGTGACAGATGTGCATGGCGTTCCAGAACATGGTGTGTCTTTCACATCAGCGTCACCACTGCTGAAATGTACCACCCACCACTCCCTGTGCTCACATCCACTGCTTGGTCTCCAGAAATGTTCAGCAAGTGTCAGTGAATGTCAATGGATGTCATTTTTTCTGCATCGAGGAATTCAGTGACACACCTTCGCTTCATCCACACTTTCGTGTCAGATTGCCCCTCTGCTGCCATCTGTCACATGGTAACAAAATGTAATGGAATATTGGTGGGAAGATTCAATCTCTACTTCTGTGAAAACATCCACCTTTGATGTTGCGGGCCAACATAATAAAATAGGAGGCATTGCTTTTGGAGCAGCCCTTGTAGTTTGCTTCTAGCAAGAATGAGGATGAAAGCTAATGAATGAATATGATAATGAAATGGGTATCCTTCTGCCACTTCCATAACTTTAACAAAGCCAACTAGAAAATGTCAAAGCACCTGGAAACAATGTGGGTTTCCAGAGATCTGAAGATGCATTTAAAACATTTTTCTGTTGCTAACTCACTCATTTCTGATACACCATCTCAACACCAGAACAATAAGTATAATATTAATACAGTTATGGGTAGTTTTTTTAAAAAAGCAGTTTCATTTATCACGTTTTATTTCCAACTTGCATTTTTTGACTGTCTTTGGAGCTGCCTTAAACTTTTTCTGAAAGCAAGTAACATGGTCGCTGTAGAGAGTGTTAAATGCATAGCCCTAAAGGAAATGAAACATTTTAAAGGAAAATGAAACAAAGCTCAGTAAGGAAATGTGGTTTTGAGAGTCAATTGTTTTTTTTCCTTGTGTTTGCACTTATTGACTAAGAGAGTTCTGGCCCTGCTGCTTCCTACCTTTTTCTGGATGGACAGTCTCTGCTTCCTGGGGGAAGAGAGGGAAGGAATATGAAACTTACAGGGCTGGGAAGCTAGTGTTTGGTTGCATGGGTGGCTAGAGGAGAATAGGGACCAAACTATCATGGCTTTTAGTCACAGAGCACTTTAGAGAGTGTCTTTACATGTAAGGTACTGCTCAGCTTTAATTACAAAGTAGTGAATCTGTTGTCTTGTTATAACAAGTATTAAAGGGATAGATCTAAGCTCGCTCTAATCAGCAGAGGTTTAGCTCATCTCCTTGCCTCTCTCCTGCTCCCCTGATGTAGTGCAAGAGAATCAGAACAAAACTATGGTTTCCCCGCACTGCCTCAACCCCATATACTACTCACAAGGATTCCGAGACTAAAAGATAGTCATACACTGAACAAGAGACTATGGCCTCTCCCCATCCCTGCTTTGTGTCTTTGACTTAGACTGTTGAGGACCTTCACACAAGTCTCTGTTGCGTCACCTGGTGTAACATGGAAAAGATGCATCTGCTTCTTTCAAGGGTACCTAAAGTACTGAAAATGTACTGCAGCACCTTGAGGCAGAGAGAGAAGAGAGATTAGACTGCAACCGCATACCAGCTGTAAAGTACACGTAATCTTTAGGAAGACTTAATGGACTAAAGTACACAGATGTCCTCCAGAGAGGGTGTGAGTGAAGGACAAGTAAACAACAGCATATGGCATTTCAGCTCTTTAAAAGCACTGTGCAAAATAGCACCTCCTTATTTAGCAGATCAGTTTCCTCTGTGGGTGCAAGACCATGTGCCCTAACTGTGATTTTGTAGAAGACTTAATTCAAAGCTGCTTATGAATTGGACAAATTCAAAGGAAAATTTTCCCTTACCTCATGCTTGAAGAAGCTGTGGAGCTGAGCAATTTATGCCATGGACATAAACTAGAATAATGTGGTTTGTGTAGAGGCAGAAGGACAGATCGAAGGAAAATAGCTCAATGTAACCAACCAAGATTTTGTTTCTTTTATACATGGCCCTTCTATGTTCAAATCAATGTGAGAAATGCTCATTTACATATCAAAAATTAGAGCAGGAGGTGTACAGAATATTTCCTCAAGTTTCCTTTGACTTTCCAGCATGTTGGCAATCCAGTCTGCAATTTGTTGGCCTCACCTTGCTGAAAAAAAAAAAAAAAAAAAAGAAAGGAACAAATGCTAAAATAATTTGTATCCAGCTGCGTTAGGGACCACAGTCAGAGCTGGCAGACCTTTAAGGACTCTTTTCTGAGAGAGTAAGAGTTCTCCATCCACCAGCATAAGAAATCAAGCAGAGGAAACAAGAAATCAGCATGGCTGACCAAGGTCTTGCTGGTCAAACTGTGGTATAAGAAAGAAAAGCATGGGCAGTGGAAGCAGAAATGAGTGGCCTGGGAAGAATATAGGTATGCTGTCAGGACTTGCAGAGATGAGATAGGGAAACAAAGGTGCATATGGAACTGAACTTGGCAAGTGATGTGAAAAGTAACAAGGAGATTCTGCGGGTACATTGGTCAGAAAAGAAAGGCAAAGAAGGGTGTATCCCCTTTGGTAAATGAAAAGGGAGAACTAGCTACAATAGACATGGAGAAGGCTGAGGCACTCAGTGAGTTCTTTGCCTCAGTCTTCACTGGCAGTGAGGTTTCCTATGCCTCACGTGTCCCTGAACATCTAGTTGAGGGCTGGGGGAGCAAAGTTCCCCCTACTGTACGAGCAGAGCAAGGCCAACACTGCCTCATGAGACTGAATGTATACAAGTCTATGGTGTCATACAACGTGCATCCAGGGCTCCTGAAGGAATTGGCTGATGTGGTTGCAAAACCACTCTCCATCATATTTGAAAAGTTGTAGCTTTCAGGTGAAGTTCCCAGTGACTGAAAATAGGGACACATCACTACAATTATTAAGAAAGGGAGAAAGGAAGACTTGGGGAACTACAGGCTGGTGTAGGGGGGCTTGAACTAGATGTTCTTTAAGGTCCCTTTCAATATAAATCATTCTGTGAAAAACAAATGAAAAACCTCTGCTGGTAACAGGGCTGGAAAGCATGTCCTGTGAGGAGAGGCTGAGGACACTTGGGCTTTCCAGTCTCAAGGAGGCCAAGAAGTGACCTCTGAGGAGGGGAAGCAGAGGGAGGTACTGGGCTCTGTGCCTGGTCATCGGTGTCAGTACTTGTGGTTATGGCACAAAGCTGTACCGGGGTTGCAGTGTCAGACTGGACATTATGAAACATTTATGTACTGTGATGGTGGTCAGATGTTGGAATAGGTTTTCAAGAAAGTCGGTTGTTGCACTGTACCTTAATCAAAGAAAATGCCTTGATTAATGTGCTTTGAGTTAGTCCTAAAGAGGTCAGGCAGTTGGACTAGATTATTTTTGAAGCTCCCTTCCAACTGAACATTTCCATTCCATTATATTCCATTCTAATGTGCAAAGATTTTCAAAGGCAGATTTTCTTTGCTTACCTAGAACAAATCTGGTTGCTTAAACATTGGCATCCAGTGCTCTTTAAGATGTGCTAGCATACTTCTCTTGGCATCTAGCTGTTGTTCCTACATCACATCTACCATTTTCAGATATTGAAGAGTGTCTTAGATTGCACTAGGTGCCTCTGTGTGGGCACCAGTTTAAAGCTTCCTTGTTTCCACTGGAAACCAGTGGGAGCTGATGGCTGTTTTGACCCTTGTCCTTTCCTGCCCTGTGCTCCTGAGGGTTGTGGTTTCAAACCCACAAATGTTTAATGTCTCAAATCTCACGTTTGTCATTCCTTCAGCTGTTCAGGGGAGTGTATGTATGTTTATACATGTGGAATACATACATGTATGTGGGAAATAGAGGGAATGCACATGTGCATGTGCACAGGCACACACACAAATGCGCACATGATTGTGCTTAGTACCAGTTACACATTTACTTGGCAACTGTTTTCTTAGCTGATATTGCGGATTAAGGGCCTGATTCTGAGAGGGGCAGAGAGCGTCTTTCAAAATGCTTGACGCTAACTTACGTGAAAAGTGCAGGGACTCAGCATACACTTGGATTAGTGTCTAAAATAATATAACTACTTAATAGTGTATTTGTCTCTATTCAAAGCCTTTTATTCTTCACTGTGCCTCCTCATTCACAGTATTACAGGAAATTACTTATTTCTTTTTGACTTATTGTAAGCATACAATCACCAAGTGATTTTAGTTCATTATCATATTTTATCTAAAACTACACGATTTACATTTCCTAGTAAACATATAAGTTTATATTATGAACTGGGTTTATTTTATAGCACTGATAGGATCTTTTCTGTTGATTTGTTCTGTCAGGCATGCATTGCCAATGATCCCCTCTGTTACAGCAGTGGAAAATACCTGAGGATTTACTTCTACAGGAGGATGTTTCCATCACTATTTCAATTCCCCTTGATTCAGTTGAAGCTAGGGCTTATGGAGTATGATGATATGTTTCAGCGCAGTGCTTGTGTGACCAAATGGGGCTGCATGTTCCTGTCCAGGTATAGCATTATTCAGCAGCCCAATATTTGTTTCATGCAATTGTGTGGGATTGAGTTTGGAGAGCAAATTTTCTTGTAGGAATGGGGGCTGAATAAAGTGGAGAGCAGCTGCTCGTTCAGAGTGTAAACACAATGATTCTGTGTCAGTGTAACTTTGTTTAATGCTGAATGCATTAAATAAAATGAGGTTGTTTAAGGTGTGAAATACAAAAAGAATTATGCACTACAAATCAGATCACACAAAATTGCGGGAGTTGGAAGGGACCTCAAGAGATTGAGTCTGACCCCCCTGCTAGAGCAGGTACCCTACAATAGGTTGCACAGGTAAGTGTCCACTGCTCTCCCTCCATCTACCCAGCCAGTTATGACATCATAGAAGGCTGCCAGGTTGGTCAAACATGATTTCTCCTGGTGAATCCATGGTGACTACTCCTGATAACCTCCTTCTCTTCCATTTGTTTGGAGAGGGTATCCAGAACAAGTTGTTCCATCACCTTTCCAGGGTCAGAAAGTCAGGGTGAGACTGACTGGCCTGTAGTTTCCCAGATCCTCTTTCTTGCTCTTTTTGAAGACCGGAGTGATGTTAGCTCTCTTCCAGTCTTCAAGCACCTCTCCCATTCACCAAGACCTTTCAAAGATGATAGAAAGTGGTTCAGCAATCACCTCTGCCAGCTCCCTCAGAACTTGTGGAAACATCCCATCAGAGCCCATGGATTTTTGTGCACTGATTTTTGGCTAGATGCTCTCTGAGCAGATCCTCCTCAGCCAACAGGAAGACTTCCTTTACCTAGACTCTCTCTTACCTCCAAGGTCTGGGAATCCTCAGGGCTACTCTTAGCATTAAAGACTGAAGTTAAAGAAGGCATTCAGAATCTCCACCTCAGCATTCCCTGTTACCAGGGCATCCACCTTATTTAGTAGGGAACCCACATTTTCCCTAGTCTGCCTTTTACTATTGACATACTTAAAAAAAAAAAAAAAAAATCTTGTTCTCATTTACCTCCTTTGCAAGGTTTAATTCCAGCAGGGCCTTAGCCTTCCTTGTTGCATCCCTACAGGACCTGACAATATTCCTCTATTCTTCCCAAGTCAGCAGGCCCTTTTTCCACATTTCTCTGCTTATCCATGCAAGCCTCTTGCCACCTTTCCCCAGTTTCTTACTCTTAGGAATGTACTGATCTTGAGCTCGGAAGAAATGGTGTTTAAGTGTCAACCAGCTCTCATGGGCCTTCTTATTTTCTAATGCTCTAGCCCATGGGATACCTCCAAGTGGGTCTTTGAAGAGGATAGAGTTGGCTTGAGAGGAGAGGAGGAGAAAGAATGAAAGTTACTTTTGTGCATATTTCCTCCAAAATTCTTTTGTGTGAACAATAGGGGTGGTTTATTAGCACGAAAACATCAATAAAATAATGATGTTTTGTTTAGAAGTAATGCCATGGGATAAGTAAAATAGAGGTAGGTAAACCTGGGGTGTTCTGTTGTATGGCATGATATAAACATCACGGAACTGTTAAACACATAAGCATTGTGCCATAGAAACACCTTTAATCAATACTGTCACTCTGGTAGCAGAGGAAAGTAGGCCTTTATTGAGAGGACAAACAAAAACCGGTGACCTGGTGAGTTAGCCCAGCTTATTCAGTCAACTGCAGAACACCTTATTTGGCCCTCAGGAAGCATAGTCTTAAAAAAAGAGCTGCAGAACTGTTCCTACATGTGGCTATCTCCAGTTTTTTTAAGAGCATGTTGCAGCTTCTGACCACAAAGAAAATTAGAGCAGCCTTCCACTGCTGAAAGTGAAATAGTCATGTGTATCCTCTTTGCTGCAAAATCAACTGGGTAAAGGTGAAATGAAGAAGGAACAAGCAACCGAGAGCTGCAAACCTAGAAAAGCAAATTCCTCGGCTCTGTATGCCCAGATCACCAAGATCTTGGTCGCTTTTTCATTTTCCATTGGTAATGGAGTTTCCGCATGTCTCTTGTCACAGACCCAGTACATCTTATTGTGAGCAAAGTCATCAGGGCATGCACTAGGGTGATCCTGCAGTATACAGTATTCATTTTCAGTTTTGGAGTAACAGTTCTTCACAGATATCTAGTGTAATCCAGATGCAGGATAAGTTGTACTGCTTTTGCTGATGTGGAACTCATTTGTGTTTCTTCACAGCACTACATAATAACCCTGCCTCTATGGAGTTTTATAAAATACAAATTGCATTGGCAGTTGGAATAAAGTGAAAAAGGATATTTTCTGGCAACCCTGAATGAACTCTGAGTTCTGTAGTGAGGTCTTACGCCTCTTCTGAGCTAAGCCCTTTGGATTGATTACCTCCTAATTTTCCACTTTTAAACCATGAGTGCTAGAAACAGTGCAACTCATGGAGCCTTCCTGACAGAAAGAGAAGACTGAGTGGTAATGGACTGAGGTAACTTGAAATTCCTGGTCATTTTTTCTGATGACAAGGGAATTTTTGTTATAGGAGAAGAGCAACGTAGAGGAAGAAACCCCGCAGGCTTGAAATGTGCTAGAGATACCAAGATTTCCCCCTCTACTTCACTCTCATGAGGTCCTGCCTGCAGTACTGCATCCAGGTCTGGGGCCCTCGGCTGAAGAAAAATGTGGAGATGTTGGAACATATCCAGAGGATGGCCACGAAGATGATCAGGGGGCTGAAGCACCTTTCCTATGAAGACAGGCTGAGGGAACTGGGCTTGTTCAGCCTGGAGAAGAGAAGGCTCTGGGGAGACCTTGCAGCAGCTTTCTAGTACTTAAAGGGGGCTTGCAAGAAGGATGAGGAGAGACTGTTTACGAAGGCGTGTAGGACAGAGGGTAATGGTTTTAAACTAAAAGAGGGGACATTTAGATTAGACATTAGGAAGAGATTCTTTCCTCCGAGGCTGATGAGGCACTAGGACAAGTTGCCCAGAGAAGTTGTGGATGCCCCATCGCTACAGATGTGCAGGGCCAGGCTGGATGGGGCTTTGGGCAACTTGACCTAGTGGATGGTGTCCCTCCCTGTGGCAGAAGGGTTGGAACTAGGTGGTCTTTAAGTTCTCTTCCAAACCAAACCATTCCATGATCTGGCAGAGGGATTTATTGTTTGTAGCACTTGCAGAGTAAGTATGCTTTGTGAGTAACAACATGTCCTTTTACAGCATGAGAACAACTGCTCAGAAACAAAACCCTGTCAGCAGCAATGATGCTATAAAAGGAACACCATAGCTTTATTTTATCTTGATCTTTCTGTGTAGCTGCTAGTAGTTGCAGTAGAATAATAGTGAGAAATTTGGCAGAAGCTAAAGGTGTTCTGAACAGGGGAGTGCTTTCTCATGAGGAGCATGAATTGTTCATTTGCTAGCCCAATACAATATCTGCAAAAACAATTAGTAGGTAAATAACCTGAGTAAATAACCTCTGAGCATCACCCAAAGACCTGTATTGTTTTCTTAACATACTACTTTCTTACCTGCTTTTATTGCCCCAAGAGCTTTCCTTACTAATGCTCCTTATAAATCTGTTCTGTCAAAAACCTCTGGACAAGCGGTCCTGTTAGAACTGAGCTTCTTGTATTTCTCATGCTGGAGCAGTTCTCTTGAAATGTTGTTCCAGAGCATGTGTTGACCTTTGTATGTGTTGTGATGACCTCTGGTCACCAATGTTCTCCAGCAATATGCCAGTGAAATATTTTCATCTGTTGCACACACAGTTATTGAGCCTGTTACCCTACCTCTTGCACCTGTTCCAGTGTTTTTGGAAGGGGACATGATTTTTGAAGGATTCAGTGTGACTCTTGAACGTATGACCATCCCAGTTACGTGTAATATTTTACTTGATTTTAAAGCCATCATCTTCACAGTGAAATCCACTAATTTCCACTGTGTTGCTTAGATAAATCCATCAAAAGTATAGATGTATGCAAAACAAGGTTATAAAAATGCTATCAGCATTGCTCAGCAAGCTGCCTGAAATAATTGCACAGATAAATGAAAAAGCATGTATTTGAATTAGAGGGTTTCTCTGCAGAATGCAGCAATGGCAGGTCAGGGCAGGAGGAAGTGGGATGCTGAGGATTGGAATTACAGGGAAACCTTGGACTATTTTAGGTCATTTTCATATTCTTCTGTAGGTCAAGAGTATGAGGGATGCATCTGTAACCCCAAACTGCGAAAGGCCTTTTTTGTCGCCTGTTTGAGGAAAAAAGTCCAAACATCTCCTGCCATTCCAGCAACCAAAAGCATCAACACTTCCACTCAGAACATCTGGCTTTATCCTCTCAACTTTTTTAGGAAGGTTAATGTTGTCAGTATAGGCATTTGTCTAAGAGGAATTCAGAATAGAAAAATATGAGATGCCATGAAATTGGATGATGTTTTAAAATTAATATAAATGCATGAAGGATACTTTGCTAGTTATTTTATTTTCATATTTAATTTTTTATTTCAAGTTGTTGCAGAATTTCCAGTTCACCACACCTGAAAGCTGCAAATGTACATGTTCCTTAGTAAATACTACACAATACAGAATGGCTGTGGGATCTTCCTCTTCAGATAGAGATGCGTATTAATTGTGAAAATGTAACTTGTATACAGGGTAAGGTCTGGAGAGTCATCTCATTTAAAAACATGTCTGGCAGACAAGATTCCTTAATTCTGCCCATGTAGCATAGGACAGAGAATGCTCACTGCATTATGCAGTGGATATTAGCATTTTGTCATTATTCCCAATGTTCGGTTTGTGGCACCAAGCCTTTTTGGAGCTCTGCAGCAGAGTTACAAATTCCTCTCTGTTTAAAGGTCACCTCATTCAACAGCTCTAAAAACTGCAATCTTATTTATATTGTGCTAAAATACATGCCCCTGTGCATATGAGTAGTTTTATTGGGAGGAGGCATAAGTTCTAGAGACAGAAGAGTCTAAAAGCAGGGGTATTTTTTAATGTTTACAAGATTCAGGTAGTACATGCATATGAGCATGCAGGCCTCAAGGTAAAAATAATTATTTGGTAGTGTACAAACAGTTTAAATGTTTGATACTTCACTAGCCTAGTACCTGGGGGTTCGGTTACATTAAAGGGCAATGCTGAAATTTAGAAACAAGTCTGTTCTTGTTGTAGAATCGCAGAATTGTTTAGTTGGAAGGGACCTTCAAAGGTCATCTAGTCTAACTCCCCTGCAATGAGCAGATACATCTACAGCTAGATCAGGTTGCCCAGAGCCTGGTCCAGCCCGACCTTGAACGTCTCCAAATATAAGGCATCTACCATCTCTCTGTGCAACCTGTTCCAGTGCTTCACTACCCTCACTGTGAAAATCTGGTTCCTTATATCCAATCTAAATCTCCCCTGTTCAAGTTTGAAACTATTTCCCCTTGTCCTATCACCACAGACCCCATCCCCTTCTTTCTAATAGCCCCCCTTTAGATACTGAAAGGACACCATCAGGTCTCCCCAGAGCCTTCCCTTCTCCAAGCTGAACAGCCCCAGCTCTCTCAGCCTCTCCTCGTATGGGAGACGTTCCATTCCATGGGCTACTTTTGTGGCCCTTCTCTGGATGCTCTCCAACAGGTTCATGTTTCTCCTGTCCTGAGGACTCCACATCTCGACACAGTGGTGAGGCCTCACCAGCACAGAGTAGAGGGGCAGGATCACCTCCCTCAAGCCATTGGCCACGCTTCTTTTGATGCAGCCCAGGATACGGTTGGCTCTCTAGGCTGTGAGGGCACATTGATGGCTCATGTCCAGCTTGCCATCCACCAGTACCCTCAAGACCTTTTCAGCAGGGCTATCCTCTGTCTTTTTGTCCCCCTGCTTGTACTGACAGTGGGGGTTGTCGTGACCCAGTGCAAGACCTTGTACTTGGATTTGTTGAACCTCATGAAGTTCACCTGGGCCCACTGCTTGAGCCTGTCTAGGTCTCCCTGAATAGCATCCCATCCCTGAGGCATGTCAACACACAGCTTACTGTCATCTGCAAACAGGTCATCAGGTACACTTGATCCCACTGTCGATGGCATTGATGAAAATATTAAACAGCATCAGTCCAAGTACTGACCCTGAGGGACACCACTTGCCACTGATCTCTGGACATTGAGCCATTGACCACCACTTGCTGGGTATGATCTCACAACCAGTTCCTCATCCATCAACCAGTCCACCCATCAAATCCATATCTTTCCAGTTTGGAGAGAAAGATCTTGTGGGGGACTGTGACAAATGCCTTACTGAAGTCTAGATAGATTACATCAGTTACTCTTCCCTTGTCAATTGACACAGTTTCGCAATCATAGAAGACCTCTAGGTTGGTCAGGCAGGACATGTCCTTGGTGAAGCCATGCTGGTTGTCCCATGTCGCCTCCCTCTCTGCTGTGTGCGTTAGCATAACTTCCAGGATGATCTGCTCCATGACCTTCCCCAGCACAGAAGTGAGGCTGATAGTTCCCTGGGTCATCTTTTCTTCCTTTCATAAAAATGGGATGCAACATTACCTTTTTTCCAGGGCCTGCCTCTGTTGCTCACTAGGGGAGGTGATGCTCTTTTGAACCTTCCTTTTCTGGTCTACATACCTATAGAAGAGTTAGGTATGTGCCTAACATTAGTGGCTTGACTGCTGTACGTGCGGTATGAGAAGCTGTAAGAGCTATTACCAAACTTTTTGTCTTCTCAGCTGGGTAGCTTAAAATGGTACATGGTAGGACTTGCATTTACCTTGCATTCCATTGATGTTAGCTTTGATTTTGTCAAGTCATTGTGTGGTTGGATGACATTTAACTCCAGTCTTCATTTGTTGCTGTTTTTTTTTTCAATTCTGTGACTCTGTGATCTTTTGAGATCTCTTTCAACCTGAATTGTTGTGTGATTCTATTCACTTTATAAAAGAATTATAAAGTTCCCTGCTTTTTCAGACAAAATTTGGAGGAGTGAGGGGCTTGCCATTGCAGGTCATGTTATCCTTCTACCTAAATATATTTGGGTCTTCTTGGGAATTATTCCTGGTCATGACTTGAGCCAGTGCAAACCTAGCATTTCTGGATAAGAAATTGAGAAAGCATTTTGGAAATATGCATCCAGACACACAATACAGAAACTGAAGTGAATACCTGAGACAAAGCATTCATAATGTCTCCATCAGAGGCCTATCGGGGGTGCTCTCATAGAAGAGTGGATTGAAAGTCCCTGGGGTCTGTGTCTGACAGACAGGTGTGATAATTTCTGTAGGAAGTTTACATTCAGCAAAATGGAGCACTGAGGTGAGTGGGCTGCTTCAGAAGAGTCCCAGCGGCAGATCTGACCCATGTCAGGTGTCTCCCAGAGGCTTCAGAATATCTTCTAGCTCCCCATCCCAACCTCTGTTTATGCTTTGTCTTCCCACTGACTTATGTTAGTGGCAGTTTTTAGTCCCCTGATGCCAGAGTTTCTATACTTTCATGAATCATGCACAAGTTTTTTCTGAGACATAACAGACTCTGGAAAGTATAGCTTTGCCCTCGTGAGGCCCCACCTGGAGTACTGCATGTAAGTTGTAGGCCCCTAGAGGCCCTCAGCACAAGAAGGATGTGGAGCTCTTGATGCAGGTCCGGGAGAAGACCACGAAGGTGATCAGAGGGCTGGAGCACCTCTCCTTAAGAAGACAAAGAGAGTTGGGGTTGTTCAACCTAGAGAAGGGAAGACTGTGGGGAGACCTTACAGCAGCCTTTCAGTACTTAAGAGGGAACTGATAAACAGGAGGGAGTCCAACTTTTTACATGGGCAGATAGTGATTGTACAAGGTTTTAAATTAAGAGAGGGAAGATTTAGATTAGATGTTAGGAATACATTATTTACTTAAAAGAGTACTGAGGCACTGGAACAAGTTGTCCAGAAAAGTTGTGGATGCCCTATCCCTAGAGGTGTTCAAGGCCAGGTTGGATGGGGCCATGAGCAGCATAATCTAATTGGTGGCAATCCTGCTCATAGAAGGGGGTTGGAACTATACGATCTCTAAGATCCCTTCCATCCCAAATCATTCTGATACTATGATTCCATTCTATGACTGCCAACTACTGTGCACTTGAAAGTTCCAAACAGCTTCATAGAAACAATAAATAAATTCTGTTTTAGGGCACTGAAAGCTTGTGGAAGTGCAGAAACTGTTATTTTATGCTGTTGAGAAAAAGGTAAGGATCTCATACTTTCAGGTAGCTAGACGGACCAAGTCCCTGATTTCTTAAAGATTTCACGGCAGTAATACCTTCACTATGCAGCTCTGGCAAGTGCAGTAGCACTAGGTAACTCATAATCTGCCTAATGGAGACAAATAGCTATGGATGCATGTCAGTTTTGAGTTGAATCAAGTTAATTTAATTTATTCATTTTACAAATTGAATTGTTTCAGCTAGTTACATAATGTGGAAAAATTATGATGCGAGTGTTCAGACAAGAAAAATTCCTTTTTGCCTCTACTAAGTTAATGAAGCTATTAAAGAAAATGTGCATTCATGGTATGCAAACAATGTCCATCTTATACTGAACTTTGCTGTGATACTTCCTGTTTTGTTGTCATTTTTTTTTTGTTTTTGGGTTACCTGATGCAGCCTCCCACCATAGCCCCATATTACTCTGGAGAAGCCTACCTTAGCTATTCTGCTCCAGTACTACACAAGGAGCCTATCTTTATCTATTAGATGAGTACATTCAGTTAGGTCTGTAAGACTGTCTCCCTGTCTTCAGTAACTCTGATAAATCAAAAAAAAAAAAAAAAAAAGTTCAAAAGTTCGACTTCTTGGACAACTGCCTGTTCTAAGAGGGTTTGGGAAGTTACGGATATTAAAGTTTATTGACAATAAATACAAAAATATGAAAAATTCAACTCTTTTGAGTTACATGGAAAATACCCTGTGTGAAATTTTCCTGTTTCCCCTGTGATATACCCTGTAATAGTTTATAGTAATTCTACTCTGTGCTAATTTTCATTTGTGTTTTTTTTCTCTTGAATGTTTTGAGAGTAAAGCCAGCGACGCATATGGTAATGTAAATGTCTTTGTGATTTTTGAGATCTAGATTTGTTCAAAAACTCCTTTTAGCACTGATGCCTCTACTTCAGAAAGTTTTCAGAAGAATGCTTTAACTGCTTCTGATGTTACCATCCCACTTTTATTCCTTATGAAACAACACTTTTTGTGACATAAAAGTAGGAAAGCAGCAGGCACAGTTCAGACCCCCATTGTACTTGGAGGGGTACAAATGTGCAGTAAGGTTTTTCTTGCTTAGAAAACTTGAAACAAAAACTTGCAGAGAAATGTGAGACAGGTACTGTCCTTGCTGTATAACGATGCTTTAGCATAGAGTGGAGAGCTGAAGTTGAAAGACTTGGATCTGTATTGCTGTGGTTGACTTCTTCCCAATTTTGTGTCCAAGTCACAGTCTCCTATTGACCTTACTGCATATATCTTGGTGTGTTTTGTTTGATCTGCTTGAACACACGTAGAACAGTTACTTTAGCAAGGGAATTTGAATGTAGACATAACACTCTTGCCCAAAGTAGCCTAATGCAGCTTTCATAAATCCTCTCGTCATAGAAAAGTATCAGACCATGCAAAAATATTCAATGAGAACAAACTCAGAAGCTAATCCACTGAATTAGAAGGCCTCTTTTTGCTAAGATGTGTCTGTTTTATTGTTTCCATATGCTAGTTGTCTCATTTTCTTTTCTTTTTTAAATTTCTGTATTGCATCCCATTTGTTCTGTATTCTCTAAGCCTCTGGGGCAGGTGCTGTTGTCTCTTCATGTTTCCACTGTGCCTGGGAGGAACTCCAGGTTCTACCAAAATGTAGTAAGTACAAGAGTGAAGTGGATCTCCTGAATGTTTAACGTGTTAACTCTAAAGGCACCAAATGTAAGGTCAATTGCATGTGTAAGTTTTACTACTAAAATAATTGTGTATATTGTAAATTATACATGATATCACAGTAAGTTGTGGGATTTGCTTTGGTAGTAGGCAGCAGTGTCAGCTTCCAACATGTTTCTGACTGAAAATGGCTGAGCACTGAAGGATGGATTCACTGAATCAACTCTCCTTGGACTTGAGAGAAAACATTTTGCGTTCACCCTAATCTATGTTTCATGTATATGACTTTAAATTATGACACAGTAGCCTACGCTCTGTCAAAGTGTGTTTCATTTCACATGGAAAATTTTAAAACATTAATTACTAAAAAGCCTTATGGTTTCCTTTTGCTTCCATAGTATGAGTGCAGACCTTCAGAACTTTGTAACTTACAGCAGAGGTTAAAAATAGAGTGTTCGCAAAATCACAGAATACCTGAGATAGGAAGGGACCTCTCGATTTCATTTAGTTTGACCCCTACTGCTCAAAGACGGGTCAGCTGGAGATTGTATCCAGATTATTTTGAGTATCCCCAAGGAAGGGACTACACAACCTCTCTTGGCAGCCCTCACAGCACCAGTTTCTTCTTAGGCTTAAGAAAAATACAGGAAATAACAACCATTTCCTATATTTCTGTTTTTGCCTCTTGTCCTTTCACTAGACATGACTGAAAGAGTCTGACTCCACCATCTTTACTGCTTCCCATCATGTACTTACGCACAGATAAGATCAACCTGAACCTTCTCTTCTTCAACCTGAACAGTTGCAGCTCTCTTAGTCTTTTATCCTATGTTAGATGCTCTTAGCCTTTAATCATTTCATGGCCCTTTGGTGGTCTTGCTCCAGGACATCCAAGTCTCTCTTATACCGGGGAGGCCAGAACTGAACATCACTCCAGACATATCTCACCAGTATCTTACCTCTCTCAACCTGCTGGCAACAGTCTTCCTAACACAGCTGAGGATGCTGCAAGGGTATGCTGCTGGGTCTTGGCCAGTTTGTATTCAACAGGACCTCCATTTCCTTTTATGCTTTCCAGCTGCTTGGCGCCCTACTTGTATAGGTGTATGGGGTTATTCTTTCCCAGGGGCAGGACTTTTCTTGAAGTTCAACAAATGGGAAATGTAGCCACTGTCAGCCCATTCCTCCATCATGCCCAGGCCTCTCTGAGTGCAACCATCTGATACCTCAGCAGCTACTCCTGATTTCATTTTGTCTGCAAAATAAGTGAGCATGTAATCTATCTCATCATCCAGGGTCATTAATGAAGATATCAAAAAGGACTGGACATCACTAGTGACTGCATTCAAGTTGTACTTTTTGCCATCAGTCACTACCCTTTGAGCTCAGCAGTTCAAACAGTTTTCAGTTCACTTCACCATCCACTTAATCTAGTTTGTGTGAAAGTTATTAGGTTCATCAGACAGATTTCCCTCTTCGTAAATCCTTGCGGTCTGCTCCTAATCACCTTCTTCGTGTGTTCCAATGGCTTCCAAGATTATTTGCTCCATCACATTTCTGGGGATCAAGGTGAGGCTGACTGGCCTGTAGTTTCTCTGATCCACCATGATGCCCCTCTTGAAGATAGGAGTGACATCTACTTTCTTCCAGTACTCAGGGCTGTCTCTTGATTGAAAGATTTTCAAGGGTGGCCTAACAGTGACATCAGCCATCTCATTTGGCACTTGTGATTCTATGCTGTTAGGCCCAATAGGCATGAGTATGTCCAATACATTCAAGTGTTTCCTAGCTGGATATTTCTTCACAAAGGGTTCATTTTCCATGTTCATACTTTCTCTTTGGTCTTGACAGCTTGGGATTCCTGTGGGCAAGTCTTAACAGTAAAGACTAAAGCAGATGGAATTAGATAACTTGGCTGTTTCCATTGCCAGTATGCTCCCTGTGCCATTCAGTAGAAGGCCAATATTTTCTCTCATCTTTATTCTGCAGCTGATACAAACAGAATCTCAGAATCACAGAATTGTAGGAGTAGGAAGGGACCTCTAGAGATCATCGAGTCCAATTTCCTTGACAAAGCAGCTTCCCTAGAGTAGATTGCACAGGTAAGTGTCCAGGCGGATCTTGAATATCTTCAGAGGAGACTCTGCAAACTCTGGACAGCCTGTTCCAGTGCTCCGTCCCTATTACAATTAAGAAGTTCTTCCTCATATGTGTATGGAACTTCCTGTGTTACAGTTTTTGTCTGTTGCCTCTTGTCTCTTAAGTCATAGTTTTCTAATAGCACAACAGTTTTCATCTTCCCCTGCTCATTTCCCATGCTTTGTGCATTGGTGTAGAGGCACTTCAGCTACACTATCAGCCACGTTACCTCCTTGAAAAAGAACTCCTAAAATTCGCCAGGACAAATCTGACATTTTCCTCTGCTGCTTCCTCAAATGACAGTATTGCCAGGCTGTTCTCTCTCACTCAGCAGTACACTCCCTTTCCTCATCAAATCTATTTTAAAGCACTGGTGATGAGCCCCGCCAGCTTGCTGCTCAGTATATTCTTGCCCCTCCTGGTCAGTTGTGTCCCATCCCACGTCAGCATGCTCAGCCTACTGAAGGTGTATCTTAGATCACAGAACCCAAAGCCCTAAGCGCAATACCATACATGCAGCCATTCATTTAACTGGTCTGTTTTCCTCCTTCTGCCTGGTTCCTAGTCTCCCAGCAGCAGGACAGAAGGGAACACTACCTTTTGTTTGTTTTTTCCAATTTCTTGGAAGCAACAAAAGATTCTCCATATCTGTAATTTTTATAAGTATCACAGAATCACAGGGTTGGAAGGGAACTCTGGAGATGAGTCCAAACCCCCAGCAAAGAACGCTCCCTAGAGTAGGCTGCACAGGAATGCATCCAGGCATGTCTAAGTATCTTCAGAGAAGGAGACACCAGGTCCCTAATCATCCCCATAGCCCCCTGCTGGACTCTCTCCAGTAGTTCCCTGTCTTTTTTGAACTGAGGAGCCCAGAACTGGACACAGTTCTCCAGATAAGGCCTCATCAGGGCAGAGGACACGAGGTGGATAACATCCCTTGACCTGCAGGCCAAACTTTTTAATGCACATCAGGATACCATTGGCCAGTGTTCTGGTGTGTCAGCCACTCCTCCCAGCTTTGTATCATCTGCAAACTTGCTGAGAGTGGACTCTATCCCTTGAGCTATGTCACTGATGCAGATGTTGAACAAACCCGGGCCCAGAACTGACCCATGGGGAACATTGCTAGCTACTGGCCTCCAAATAGACTCTGCACCACTGAACACAACCCTCTGAGCTCTGCTGGTCAGCTAGTTCTCAGTACAGTTCATTGTGCACTCATCTATCCCACTCTTCTTAAGCTTACCTATGAGGATGATATTGGAGACAGTGTCAAAAGCCTTGCTGAAGTCAAGGTACACAACATCCACTGCTCTCCCCTTGTCTACCCAGCTGGTGATAACATCAGAGAAGGCTACCAGATTGGTCAAGCATGATTTCTTGGTGTATCCTTGCTGACTGCTCCTGATAACCATCTTTTCTTCCACTTGCTTGGAGATGGCATCCAAGATAAATCGTTTGATCACCTTCCAAAGGATGGGGGTGAGGCTGACTGGCCTGTAGTTTTCTGGGTCCTCTTTCTTGCCTTTTTGAAGACTGGAGTGACCCTGAATTTCCTCCAGTCCTCAGGCACCTCTCCCACTTTCTGTGATCTTACAGAGACAATCGAGAGCGGTTCCGCAGTTGCTTCTGCTGGCTCTCCCAGCACTCATGAGTGTATCCTATTGGGGCCCATGGATTTGTGTCTGTCAGGTTTGCCTAGACAGTCTCTAACTTGATCATCCTTGACCAAGGGGAAGTCTTCCCTTCCCCATACTCTTTCTCTTACTTCCAAGGTCTGGGATTCCTGAGGGCCAATCTTAGCTGTAAAGACTGAAGCAAAGCCTTGTTCACTAACTCTGTCTTCACAATGTCGTCTGTTACAAGTGTACTCACCTCACTTACTTCCAGCATAGGCCATTTCTGAGCTTGGAGGAGATGATACTTATAAAGTGACCTGTTTTGGACCTTTCTTCTCTCTAGGATTGCTGCCCTTAGGATTCTTCGAAGCAGTACCCTGAACAGGCCAAATTCTGCTCTCCTGAAGCACAGAGCTGTGATCCTGCTGTATGTCTTGTTCCCTCTGCTCACAGGATTTTGAGTTCCCCCATCTTATGGTCACCCAGTATTCACAACTCCAACTAGTTCTTCCTTGCTTACAGAAATGAGGCCCAGCAGAGCACCTTCCCTCACTGGCTCTTCAATTTCCTGTGTGAAGAAGACATCAACACACTCTAGAAACTTCCTGGTTGCTTGTACCCTACTGTATTGCTCCTCTAGTAGATATCTGGGTAGTTAACATTCCCCCAAGAGGACAGTGCTTATTTGAGCTGTCTGAAGAAGGCCTCATCTACTTCTGTCTCTAGCAAACACCTCAACATTGTTATCTACAGTGGTTGGCCTACCAGCCCTGACTTCTAAGCTCATCTGGCTCATTGCCATGCCTAGGCAGAGCACCATGCATTCCCCCTGCTCTCTGACATGCAGGGCAGCTCCCATTCCTTCTCATCCTAGTCTGTCCTTCTTGAAGAGCCTGTATGCAGTCATCTCGGCACTCCAGTTGCAAGAGCTATCACACCCCTCCCTGTAATTTGAATGAGATCATAGCTCTGCAAAACTGCACACAGACTTTTAATTCCTCCTGTTTGCTTCCCAGGCTGTATGCATTATTTTACAGGCACTTCAGAGGCACGTAGTCATGATGATTTCCCAGAACAGGTAGAGCACTCTGCCCATGGTACTCTTATTTATGTGCGTATGCTCAAGGTTGATCACGGTTCAGCCCTCTTCTGCTGATCATAAGGTCTCTCAAGGCTCCATTAACCTGTACCCACAACTTCTTCCTTTGACTCTTTTCCCTTTTATCACAAGTTTAAAGTTCTCCTCATCAGGCTGCCTGTTCTGTTGGCAAAGGTGCTTTTGCCCCCTTTTCATTCTTATTCCAAGGCAGTTTGTGACCAATGAAGACACATGCAAAGCCATATGTGACTTAGATGCAAAAATGCTGATAAAACAGGATGCTGAAGAATCTTTGTGAGAAGAAAGTTGATGAGAGCAGGCAAGGTGAAAAGGCCATAAGTAGGGAAATAGCCCCTTCTCCATTGAGAAAATAAAGAAAAAGGGAATAGGATGCAGTTGCATGCTTTGGGCATTTATTTAAATACTTCAGTGAGAAATACCTGTATTTTAAAGTTCTCAGCAGTATGCTGTTCATAGAGTTTGACTAAACTTGTGTCTGTGTGAAGACACACACTTGCACACATACAGAGACCAAGGTAATTATTTCTTAGTGTACAAAAATTGTTTGACTCTGCTTTAAAAAGAAAAGAATCCACAGTTTTTATAACCCACCCTGTGTATGAGATCGTGTAACTGAAACATTCATATAGCATTTCTTCCACAGCATTTAAAAATGATGAACAAGAAATACCAAGTCAAATTCTGCCATGTGTCACTGCGCAGGACAGCTTATTCCATTTTAATAGTATTTTAATAGTTCTTTCTGCATCCGTGTGTCTGATCAAACAGTATAAATGCCAAATGGATTATAATGTAGTATAATTTCTGGATGTATTGGCTTTTAAAGTTAATCTTAAATGGGATGTTTTACTGAGAATTTGCTTTGTCAAATAGTGTTGTTGCACTCTTTATATCTGTTGTAGTTTCTATGGAAATAAATGGGAGGCATTGCTTTTGGAGTACCCTCCATGTATTCACAAATAAAAAGTTAACCATCTGTAAGTCAGAGATTTTGTAATAAAAAATATGCTTCCAGGTTTTCACATTCAGTTAGCTGCTTCTTGGAAGAAATAAGAAACAGATAAAAGATTACATTCCAAATATTTTTATGAAATGTATCTGGTTCCTTTATGCAACAACCTGCTACGTGGAGGAGAGGAGAAAAGCAAATCCTGGTCTTGATGTCAAAACAATGTAAATTAGTTTTTAAATGTTGACTTGTGTAACAGGCAAGGCATGAAAACAAAAGCACAGTGCCTGGAGTAGTGGTGATGAATATTTTATCTTACTGACAAAAAGCAACAAGAGACTAAATCCTTAAAGCAAATGCGGCACTGACAATCCACTCTCATTATGACAGTAACGGTATTTGCAGTCCCAGCTGCACTCAAGCCTGCGCTATAAAAGCACCCATTTCTCAGAATACATGTTGCTTCTACTTGTTCTTTACTGGCGCTTAGTCAGAGGAATGAGCTTTGGTCTGTTGTTCATTATTGGATATCTGAACAACATCTTTTGACCCAAATGAAACTAGAGGCATTTTGGCATCATTAACTCTTCTGAAATTTTAACATTGACAGGAAGTATATGTTGGTGTTAGAGCATACTTTTTTGTATGTAACCCAGCCTTTCTTCAACTTTTTTCAACTATTCAACACAAATGCCATTCTAAAATTTAATGTCTGTCTTCAGTGAAACATAGAAGGAGGAGCACCACTGCTATTGCTGCGTGGTTGTAATATATAGAGGGTGACTCATGGCCTTGAGTAGCAAGCATTCGCTACTTGTTGGATATTGTTTTGATTAAGTCTAATGAACTGAGATGTAATGAGTTGATTATGGATTAAGGGAGATGCTTCTCTGTCACTGTATTCTAATGTGTGCTCTATTTTTTTCCTAGCATCCAGTTGTTCAGTATTCTCTGCAGTCTGAAATATGAGACTCAAAGGGAATTAGAGAATGTTGCTTCTAAACTATGGAATTACTGCCTCATGGTTACCATCCTCTCATCAGGATGAAGCCATCCTTCATACTTTATTTTTTTTTCAGCTTGCAAGTTTTCCACATTCTCTGCTTAAGATTGTTCAGCGTCACTGCATCTATTCTCTGTCCAGTCTTTTACATAGAGTCTTAACACTGACACCGATTTCTTGTTTCCTACTTACTTTACATGCAATTACACAGTAGCATTTCAAGATATCCTATTATTGTTTTGGAGAAAGAGCTGTGGAGAACTTGGGTGGAGAGCTTTTTTAAAGGTGAGGAAGCAACATAGCAGGTGAAAAAAAATGTTCAGATCTGTGGATTGTGATGTGGTAAAGGAGGGGCAAGCAGAAAGCACAAACTGAATCCTAGAGTTACACATAGTGCTTAATTTGATAAGGCAGAGTGCAACAGTGGATTAGACTACTTAGCCCCCTGAGCAAAGCTTCTTGCAAGGAGAATCTTTTGCCTTACATTAAAAAGCTTCCAGTTTCCCTCTCGTCTTGTACCTGAGAAGGAAAGTATGGTAAAGTCCTGTTCCCAGCCTCTTTCTTTCTGCCATCCTTTTGAGGTTACAGAGTCACACAGAAACACAGAATTGTTGGGGTTGGCAGTGGCCACTGGGGATCAAGTCCAGCCCCCCTGCTAAAGCAGGTTCCCTACAGTAGGTTGCACAGGAAAGCATCCAGGTAGATGTTAAGTATCTCCAGAGAAGGAGACTCCGCATCTCTGAGCAGCTAGTTCCAGAGCTCCATCACTCACAGTAAGAAGTTCTTCCACATGTTTGTATGGAACTTCCTGTGATGCAGTTTCTACCCAGTGCCCCTTGTTCTATTGCTGCATGTCACCGAAAACAGCTTGGCCCCATCGACTTGACTCCTGTGCTTTAGATATTTATAACTAGTGATGAGATCCCCTGTCTTCCCTTTTCCAAGCTGAAGAGTCCCAGATCTCTCAGCCCTTCCTTGTATGGGATGTGTTTCAGACCCTCGATCATTGTAGCGGCCCTCCACTGGACTTTCTCTAGAAGTTCCCTGTCTTTTTTGAACTGAGGAGCCCAGAACTAAACACAATACTCCAGATGTGTCCTCACCAGGGCAGAGGAGATGAGGAGGATCACCTCCCTTGACCTGCTGGCCACACTCTTCTTCATGCACCCAAAATATCATTGTTCTTCTTGGCCAACCTAATATCCACCACAACACCTAAGTCCTTCTCCTCAGAGTTCCTTTCCAGCATGTTATCCCCCACTGAGACCAGTGGGGAAAATCTAGATGATTTCATCCCAGTTGTTTGTTCAGAAATGTCTGTCAGGAAGAGGGCAGAACAGTCAACACCTTACACCAACCTATAGCCAAATGTGATCAGTTGGATTCTGCATTATCCGGAATTAAGAGCAGCAGGTGGGTTTCTTCCAGCTCTGCTTCGTTGTGAGGTCCAGTCTCCCATTTTGGAGCTGCTGCCAGGCTGCAGGGCACCCTTTCCACCTCCATCAGTCAAAAACACCCCAGAAGCTCAGGCAGCACCCATGATCCCCGAGCATTTCTGTTCCAGATTGCCACCTCACTCACAGCTGGGATGTGCACCTCTGTGCAGGAAATGTTATTAGACCTTATGGCAGTTACCTCAACATTGAGAGTGCAGCTTTTCTTCTTTTTAGAGGTGGGACTGTTCTGGTAGATATGCCCAATACAGCTTTTAATCCACTTTATAGGGCTACCAGTGGCAGATGAATCTCGATGGTACATGCTTTGCACTTAAGCACCCAAGCTGATTTGGGTGCTGGCTGCAGATTCTCAACTCCAACGTATTCACTGCAGTTGATACCTAAGGCTGGTGAATTTTAAATAGGAATTACTAGCATTACTGCAATCATATTTCTGATTGTACTGTAGGCATACACTTTATCCTCATGCTTCAGACATTTTTGTAATAAATAAATAGATGGACCAAAATAATAAAAATAGTTTGCAACTAAGTTTCTTTTTTAAGTTGCTAAAATGAAAATTGCCATTTATCTAAAAGTCCTGGTTTCTCTTCCCTTAACAGATACTGCTTGAACCTCTAGAAAACACATTTCTGAAAATGATAATACACTGTTTTTTTTCCAATCATTCACTGACTAAACTCTCTAGAAGTACAGACATGGCTTCCATTCTTACTGCGGTTTAAGTTCTTACTTTCCAGTGTGTATAGAGCAAGTATAGTTCTAAGATAATAGGGTAAAAAGTAATGTCATGGAGAAAAGTTCCTTGAGATAGTTTTTTCTCTAGCAAAGCCCTCATTTTTTTGCTGTTTAAAAATTTTGTTTCACAGACAGACTCTCCAATCAAGGTCCAGATGCCTTTCTTTGAGTAGCCTCCCAATGACCTCAACAGATGTGTCAAGAAATGGCATTACTCACTGGGAATGGAGATCCTGCGTTCAGCTCCTACTCCTTCAATAAGTTGGAAAACTTGTGTGAAGTGCAAACCAAGAAAGGATTTTTCTACAGAAAAGCCAAACTTTTGCACCCTGATGAAGACCTATGCTACTTAGCGCACCTGGATGACCGGACCAGGTTTGTGATCATCAATGTAGGTGGTATTAAATACAGAATTCCATGGACCACCTTGGAGAACTGCCCTTTGACCAGGCTTGGGAAGCTAAAGTCTTGCAACAATTATGATGAGATCATGAACATCTGTGATGACTATGATGTTAGCTGCAATGAATTTTTTTTTGACCGTAATCCTAGTGCCTTCAGGACGATCATGACTTTCTTGACAGCTGGGAAGCTGCGACTTCTCAGGGAGATGTGTGCTCTTTCTTTTCAGGAGGAGCTTGTGTACTGGGGGATAGAAGAGGACCACCTGGAGTGGTGCTGTAAAAAGAGATTGCAACAGAAAGAGGAGGAGGCAGCTGAAGCCAGGATGTATGAAGGGGAGATGATGTTTAGTGAAACTACTCAATGTGCCTTCCAGGACAATAACTGGTTGAGTTTGTGCATGAGAAATCTCAGGGATATGGTGGAGAACCCCCACTCAGGGATCCCAGGGAAGATCTTTGCTTGTATTTCAATCTCTTTTGTTGCCATCACTGCGGTCAGCCTCTGTATCAGCACCATGCCAGATGTCAGAGAAGAAGAAGATCGGGTGAGTGCAGCTTTTCTCAGAGTAAAGTGCGTTTTGCCTTGTTGTCTCCTCAGGGAAGGTGACAGGCAAAGCAACCAAGCAGGTGTTGTATTTGATATTCATTTTCACAGGTTGCCAAGATAAGTTGTGGTTGCCCCATTCCTGGGGGTGTTCGAATCCTGGTTGGATGGAGCCCTGAGCAACCTGATCTGGCGCCTGACTTAGTGGTTGGCAACTCTGCCCATGGCAGGGGGCTCAAACTAGATAATCTTTAAGGTCCCTTCCAACCCAAGCCATTCTGTGATTCATGCTGTGGAAGGCTGAACAGAACTCAGAAAGCATTTGTACCACTTAATCTTCACCAGTTTGCACAAGCAGACAGCTTTATCTAGCAGATTTATTTTCTGTTATTGCTAGCAAGATGACAAACTAGCTGTTGTGGTTATAAAAATTAGCTTTGCTTGAGACTTAATGCTTTGAAGAGTGTTAAGAGCTAACAGATCCATTTTCCTTAAAAGTACTTTAACATACTGCTTTTAATGAATTCACAGTACCTGACTGTAGAAAACACATTTAAAAATACTTTGATGCTATAGGCAAGGTAAAGGGCAGGGAAGCTGAGGCAGCAGTGTAACAGCAGAAACAGAATAAATGTCCCAGTTTTCAGACATGCATAGTATTCTCAAATGTATTCTGTGGATGCTTCATGCCCTTGAAAATCGAGTCTATGGGTATTTTGTTTATTTCAACAAATTTCCTAAGGGTTTAGTGCTTTATTCATGGTTCACATTCCTAGGATTAGCTGTATGTAGGCCAATGAGAGCTCATCTGAAGACTGATAGAGAAGGGTGTTCAGATTTTCATTAAATAAGTGCTGAAATGAGCTTGGGGTGAGAGTTTCTGGTCTTTTTAGTTATACTTGGATCTGTCAAAGATGCTAAATATTTGGGCATCTTTTCCAGCTCCATGGTCATTAAAGGTGATTGTGAAATTGACCTACCAAAACAGTACTTCATCCAGTCAAGTTCTGTCTACTAACTGAATGCTAAGCTCACCTCACAGCGGATTTTTCCTTGTGTGCTGTCATCCAAGCGCTGAATGGCTTGTTGCTCACTGCTGTTAAGAGAGCGGTCACTAACTGATGGGAGACACTTACTGTTTTGTACTGTTGAAAGTAAAAAGCATGCTGATGGAATGAATCCAGCAATTCCACAGAATCCCATGCTGCATTTGGCTCAGTACTTCATGTGCATTTAAACCCCACTCTTCGTTTGTATGCTCAGGTTAGGTATCAACTGAGTTGCATGATTTGAATCAAACTTACTCAAAAGCAGCAGTTCATTCCAAGAAAAAAAATGACATCGCATTTTGCATGTAGCTTAATGGTCGATTCATTCATTATAAGATCTTTGTTTTTAAGGCTTTTTGTCATATCAAATTTGAGGATAACTAAACTAGGTACAAGTTAAAAGTTATATTGTCCTAATAAATAAATATTTTTTAAAAAATATTATTTCCAACATGCATGCCTTTTACTCTAATTAACCAACAGTGCTACAGTATGCTGGAATGTTAAGCACAAGGGGTATTTTACTGTTGAAAACTGCAGTGTATTTAGTGTTTAGATGTCCCTGGGTTTAAATGAAAACTCAACAATTGCTGTCAGAATAATCAGTTTGAGGTTTGGTGCCTTATATTTTTACTAATTATCTAAACATAAATAGGGACTATCCACTAATAAAATTTCTTGGGTGGAGCAGAGTAATAAAAAGGATAAAGCAAACATATGACTGGAGTTCTTGGCAAGCTGGAGCCATTAAAAGCATGCTTTCATTCAAGCAAGTACAATATTGTACAATGAAAATGAATGCAAATTTGCTTTCACAGAAGTGGAAAGTCTAAAAAGGATTTAGAGGAAAAGCAACTGAATGCGAGTTCCTACTGCATTATAAACTCAAAAGGGTTAATGCAGCCCTTGAACAGGGAGCAGTTATTAGAAGCCAAAGATTTTGTGGCTGTATGTGGACTGGTGAGACTGACACCAGAATACTGCAGTGAGTTCTTACGTTCATATTTTTGATAGCTTTTTCATAAAAAATGGGAGAAGATGCAAAAAAAGTATACATATTAGACATCTGGAGAAAATATCGTACAATAAGAAACTTAACATTTCCATTTGTCTAGGTTATCAAAAAGAAGATTGTAGGGTGACTTGAAGCAAAAATGAGGGTTTTTTGTGGAGGGTGAAAATATATCAACTAGAAGACCTTTAAATTAAGCAGAAAAGGGATGTGTGATTCAAAGCTGAATCCTGATAAATTCATATGGAAAAGTAGTTGCCTATGTTCAGTATCATGGTGATTAATTACTGGGGCAGACTAGGAAGAGAATTAGTGGATCCTGTGTTTTTTTGATGTTTTCAGTTCAAAGCTTGATGCCCTTCTGGTTTTTAGCCTTCAGCTAAACACATTCTACTTAAATCAGAAATAAACTGGTGATTTCTCTTCAAGTTGCAGAGGTGAAATGCTTGTGATATAAAGGAGATCAGAGTAAATGATCTGTTTTTCTGTGTCTTTAGATTCTAAACGTGTAGAGCTCCTGTAAATAAGCTTTGTTCTACCCTTTGCGCAGAGGACAGTGGACAGAGTGGAACTTGGCGTTTTTTGGTTTTTTTTGAGACAAAGGTATTTCTGTAGCACGAGGAACAGGTGAAGGATCACTTTTAACATGGCTTATTTTACATAATGTTCTTTGCCTGCTACTGACTCAGTGCAGGTCAGCGTTCTATTTGAGTTGTAATAAGTCATGCCAGGAGCAATGCATGGTGACTGATTATGGTCCTACACAAATGGATGTAAATTTCTTTGAAGATGTTCTCAGCCATGGTGAGGCTGGGCGAGAAGTCAGGCATCTCCCATGTGAAATGGCTTGTAGGATCAGAGACCTAGGTTGCAAACTCCTTTCAGTCATCTGTGCATGGTTCAGCAAGCCAAAGTAGCTCATCAGATAATAGTGTGGAGAGGAGAGCTCATATGAATTCAAAATCATGCTAATCATCCTAAGTGTCATCCTAAGTACCGTGTGTAAAATCAGTGCCCAGGGATAGCTCTCTGGTATGATTTTGCAGTCTCCTAATAAGAAGAAAATGTATCAGCATCCCTTCTGGCTAAGGAACAAACAAACAGTAAATATTGTTTCAAGGATGCACAGTACTCAGTGTGTGCATTTTCCAAGCTATCTGGCTGGAGTTATTGTTATGGTTCTGTGTCCTGATGGGTACTCTGATTAACAAGCAGTGGTCTTTTCCCCGACCTGGCATTTTCTGGAAAGCAAGAGATTTATATGCCGCCTTACGTCCTGTTACTGCTACAGGGAAAGAGAGGAACCAATAATGAACAAAATATGCTGAAGTACAGTTTTTCACACTTTGATCTTTTAATGTGATGTGAATGGACCAGCTGTTACTCCCACTGATGTCCTACAAAGGTGTAAATGACCTCACACAGTTGTAAATGTAAGACCTTAAAAGACTCAAGTAATTAACAAGTGCATGAGGAAGTTATTTTATGTGTTTGCCTATCTGTCTTCAAATACAGAAGAATCAGTCAAACATTATGTTAATTTTATTAGCTGCTCCAGATGTTCTGGATGACAATGACAATCCCTAGTGGTAAGAGTGTGGGAAGGATTATATGCACTGTCGCCATCTTGTTCTGATTAATGGTTGCCCTGATTCATCTCAAGTGTTACTCTTTGGAAGTAGTATCAGATTCAAGGTGCTCCACAATAATTGATAAAGCTGGCAGAATCAAATCCTAAACTACTTTTGACTTACCAAACTAGGACATGTATTCTGTGATATTTTTGTTTGTTAGCATTTATTTACTGATTAAATCAAAAAATACCAATCCAGTGATGTGCATATTAAATACTTCTAAAAATTTCAGGATATAGAAGTGGCTTCACCAGGTTGAGAATTTATTACAGAAAAAGCTTTAAGAACACAGTAAGAACTGAACAATCAAATGACTTTGAGAGATTAATCTGAAAGGAAGATGGCCAATATGCTAGACTCATGTTTTCTTGCTGAAAACAGAAATTTCATCCATTTTTACTTGAAAAAGAAAGCTTCCTCCTGCCAAAAATGGTGATAAGCACAGAAATTAACATCAACCATTTTGTCCTAATTCACAAAAGCATTTGTAGGCCTGAGTCCCACTGAGCATAATCATTTGTAGTGGTATTGTGTAAAAGCAGAAGAAAGTCAGATGGTAATGGTACTTTCTCCTTCACTGTGCTTTCTAATGAAAATGGGGAATGCTGGTCTAATTAGAGATGCTCCGATAGGAAGTTACAGTTCAATAACCTTAAGCAGAAGAAAATTACAACAAAGAGAGAGATTCATAAATAATGAAGTTAATAATAGCTCATAAAGAAGCCTGAAGCTACTTAACCTTCTAAGCTTGATTTACACACTGTGCTTCAACATTCATGGGAAATAGATAAAATGTGAATATACATTTTAAACAAACTTGTGACTAAAGATTTCGTTTTGCAAAGGTAGACAACTAGTTTCAGACAAAGGTTAAGAGAATGTTGTGTAATGAGTTGCTATGAGAAGCTGTTGATGTATGGGCAGGACAAGCAGTCAGTGAGGTGGGTTAAAAACTGGTTGAACAGTTGGGCCCAGACAGTGGTGATCAGTGTTGCAAAGTTGGTTGGAGGCCAGAAGCAAGTGATGTACGTTTGGGGTCAATTCTTGATCTAGTCTTGTTCACCGTCTTCATTAATGATCTGGATGATAGGTCAGATTGTACTTTCATCAAGTTTGCTGACACAAAAGCAGAAGTTCTGCTGACACAATACTGTGAGGCGCAGCTGATATTACAGAGAGTCATGCTGAGGATCATCTAGAGGGGACAGGCTGGACAAATGAGGTGGCAGGAACCTCATGAAGTTCAACAAGGGGAAGCAAAGAGTCCTGCAGCTGGGGAAGAACAACCCCAGATGCTAGGCCATACTGAGGACTGCACAGCTGGAAAGCAGTTCAACAGAAATGGACATAGTGGGCCTTGTGGACATCGAGTTGAACACGAGCCGTCAGTGTGACTTTGCTACTAGGAAAGCTAGTGGTATCCTGGGCTTCATTACACAACAAATTGCCAGCATTTTGAGGCAAGTGATCCCTCCCTTCTAATCAAGTGTTGGTGATGCCAACCCGCAGAGTACTATGTCCAGCTCTAGGCTCCACAAAAGAGTACAAGAGAGACATGGAGCTACTGAGAGTCCAACGGGGGGCCATAAAAATGATGAAGGTGTGGAGCATCTGTCCTAGGAGGAAAGGATGAAAGAGCTGGGACCGTTCAGCCTAGAGAAGAGAAGTCTCAAAGAAATCTTATCCGTGTCTATAAAACCCTGAAAGGAAGGTGCAAAGAGTACAGAGCCAGGCTCTTTTCAGAGGTGCCCAGTGACTGGACAAGAGGCAATGAGCATAAGCTGGAACAAAGGAGGTTCTGTCTGAACACCAGGAAGCACTTCTGCACTGTGCATGTGCCTGAGCACTGGTACAAGCATCCCAGAAAGGTGGTGGAGTCTCTTGTCCTTGAGATAGTCAGATGCCACCTGGACATGGGCCTGGGCAGCCGGCTCTGTTTGACCCTGCTTAAGCAGGGGGATTGTACCAGCTGGACTCAGGGGTCTCTCCCATCCTTACCCCTTCTGCGATTATTAATGTTGATTTGTTTAGGTTTGTAATCTAAATCGACTGCTAAGTGAGAAAGGAATATAAATATTCAGAGCCTCAGACAGTCAGAAATGCTGTACATTTTGTTGAATGAAAGATACTATCTCATATGAGTCTGAGGTACTTCTAGATGGGGAAAACTGTCATTTTTAGGTTAAGTGATTTGCTGATTTCAGTGAAGAAATAATGGAGAGGAGTTGTTATTGTTGGAGCTTTCTGTCCTAAGATGGTGCTCTGTTAGAGACTTTGGAATGAAGCTTTCCATTTCCATGGAGTTCTTGATCTAGCACTTTGTTTTGTGAATATTCAGCTACTTTTCTGCATGTGATACTGAGGTCTTCTTAATTTTAACTCAGCCACATTTGTGTTGCATAGATAAATTGTTATCATGAGTGAAAGTAATGAAATTATAAATTGTGTTTTTCTTTTCTTGGTGGAATAAACTCATAAAGGAACAACCAGACAGTCAACATAAAACATATATTTTAAAAAAATAACTTCTGGAATTGTGAATAACTATTTATAGTATATAGGCACTGAGTGTGACTTTTTATAAATAGAATCTTAAGGAATCAGACTAACTTATTTCCCTGGGGATCCTCTGTAAATGCTTTATGCCATTTTCACAGCTCTCCTGTTTAAATGCAGAAGCAACGAGTGATAATTTATGGCATCTGTACTTGTCCCCTCCATTGCTAGTTTGTATTTTGTATTCACTCTGCACAGTTCAGGCCACAGCTATCTGGAATCCAGGAAAAGACAAAATAACTTGGTTACATTTGTGACTTGCCTGTTCTACAGCATTGTAGATAGCAAAGTTTGTGTGGACTCCTAGGATTTATGTTTGCTTTCACACTCACATGTCCTCACTTAGTGGACATAGCACTCGTAGCACTGTAGAGCTGTATTTTAACTAAAATTAAAGTGTTCATTTATTTTTTCCTTTGTAAGCTTAAATTAAGTATTCTGCTCAAATGGTGTTTACTTAAAAATGGTAACATAAAGGCCAACTTACAGGTTTTGAGAGCATCCTTTACCCACATCTTTAGTCATCAGAAATAAGCAGAAATTTGTTTTGATGTTTGCGTGCTCCATCTTTGTCAAGGATGGAGACTACACTACATTGCACTCGTAAGAGAGAAGCTAGGCTGTATTTGATGATATACATAGGTCACTCCAAAGGTAATGCCTCTTATTTATTTCTGTGGAGACTACTGTAGACAAAAAGACCACAATAACACTGTTTGATAGAACAAATTGTCAGCTACATAACACTTTTTAAATATAGTCACCATTAGCTATACATTTTAACCAGTGATGAACAAGAGCCTGCATGCCGTTCTCATAATTGTGTAGCTGTAGCAAGAGCTCATCTTTTACGATCACTGTCACCATTGCTGAAATGCACCACCTCACTGTGATCACATCCACTGTTTCGTTTCCAGAAATGCTCAGCAAGCACAGATGAATGTCAGTGGGTGCCATTTTTTTCTCAGGAATTCAGTGACACACCTTTGCTTCATTTCCACTTCCATGTCAGATGCCATTTTGTCAGACTGCCCCTCTTCTGCCATCTGCTGCATGGCAACAAAGCATAATGGATTATTGGCAGGAAGGTTCAACTTCTACGGCCATCCTACCAACATCTGCCTCTGATGTTATGGTCCAACATAATAAAATAGGAGGCGTTACTTTTGGAGCAACCCTCACAATATGGATACAATATAGTGATTTAGCAAACTTTAATTGTAAATAAGGCAGTGACTTGACAAGGTTTGAGATATCTGGATACACCTTTTACTGCATAGAGGGTAGAGTTAACACACAGGAGACCGTCCCATTGAGCCACAAAGTTGTGGCTGTTATCAGTACTGTTGCTCATTGTCTTCCTGTGCAAGGCCTTGTGTACAAGGCCAGACCAAAGGAAGGAGTTGAGGGAAGAAGAGGGTGGCAGGGGAAGCGCACCATCACGATCTACCTCATGTAGTTTCAGCTCTTATTTTGTGTTGTCTGTGCTCAGATTATGAATGCATTTTCATAGATTAGCCTGGGAACTAGGATTCTAAGCAAGGATTTTTTTAATTTTCATAAAAGAAACCATCTTAGTTCATCCAGGATGCACTTAGTTTATGACATCCTTACTATCTCAGACTGAAGAGTAGCTGCAAGGTTCTGTGGTGCAAGTCTGACTCATCATCATGTGGTCTTCCAGCTCCTATCTAATGGTTAGAGAAACTTGCTGTGCTCGTTACTTTTCAGACAGCTTGAGTTTGACTGACAGCAATTTAAACTGATGAGGTTTGAAAGATAAAATGGGTGTTGCTTTTGTGGGTCACACACATAGCTTTAAAATCAAGTTGTCACCGACCTCAGCACTGCACAATCTAAACCTTAAATGTTGAGTTATGTGGGTTTTTTTTTTGAGTGGTCAGCATCTTTTATCTGGTTCCCATGGAATCTGCAAATACTAATAGCAAAGTGCTCTCTACAAATATCAAGTGGTCATGTCCTTTTAGTTTTTTTATAGAGAACTGTGCTTTGCCTCTGATTCATCTGAATTACAGAATCCTTAATGTAGAAGAAAAGTGTAATAATCTTTCTTTTGTGAATCTACATCTAAATCTTTACCAATTATCCAAATCCAACTATTTGTGTGAGAGTATCTCTTAGTATCAGCCTAGTTTACTGAGTTTAGGATTATTGTATGTACGCATAAGGGAAACACATTTGATGCTGTGAGTCCTCAACATTGCTGTTTGACAAAGCACTGCTCAGTGCCACAAGCACTTGTGTTGTCACCTGCTCTGCCCTCCTCCGCCCAGGCCTCCTGCTGCCTGGGAGGCACCTGATCAGATGGCACACAGCATACCAGCTTTGACAGCACTGGTCAGAAATAACCCTTCCCCTTTTGCAAGGCTACCTTAAGATGCTAATGAAGAGAAAATGATTTAAGGAATGATAAGTTATTCCTGATAATGCTTGTGTGGACAGAGTGCTGCAAAACAACTGGTATTTAGTCATGGCTACTTTTGGAGAGCTCTCTCCATTCCTCTTTCTGCTTGGCCTGGTTGCTCCTCCTGGAAGAAAAGAGATTAGAATAAGCATTTTGATTTCTACAGTGCTCCTTCCCCTGAAAAAATGTCAAGCCTTCCTGCTTTATTCAGCCTATTTAAACTTCAGCAGATAGGTCTAATTGTTTTGTCATGGCGGCCTCATCAAGATAAAATATAGGAAACAGTCACAGTAAAAAAAAAAAGGGGGCTGAAATCTTTCTCTGTTGTAGCAGGGGTGTTAGGAGAACCTAAGAGTTACCTTTAGACTGCAGGCAGAGCATGATGCTGTGGAACAGCTTTGCACAGAGGCCCACAGTGAGGCAGTCTGTGGACCCTCTGCTCCAAATTCCCCATCGCAGCAAAACTACCTGATTTGTTCATACCATGGTTCTTACTAATTTAAGGTTTCAGGGCAGGGTCCGGAATAGCTTCTCCTGTGTAAAAAATATGTTTTTATGGGATAAGGAGCTGCCTTGGAGGATTTTGAGGACAGTAGGTTACAGTATAGACTTTGGGAACCACCTGAGAGTCTATACAGTGTTTTAGACTTAGAAGTAAAAAAATGGAGCGAGCATTTCTTTGCGCTGTTAACCTGGGGATGGAGCAGGAGTTGAGTAAGATAAAATTCCCATTGACTTGTTAATAACTTTATGATGCACTGATGAACTCTCTCTGTCTAAAGAATATCTTCTCATGAATAAATAGCAGGCTCAGGTTTTCTTTTAAATATTGTATAAATTTGCTGCAATATGACATTAGTGATAAATAATTAAACAACTAAGACTCGTCTTTAAAAGCACTGGTAACTCTGCCATGGTAATAACGGGTTTGTGTTTGATACAGTGTGGCTCACTGAGCAAAACGTGCTCGTTTTTAGTTTCTTTTAAATTTCTGTGGTTCCACTGCCATAGGTAACTGTACCTACCAAATCCCCAGGTAGATCATCCAGCGAGCCTTTGCGCAATTTCATGATAATAGTTGCTTAGCCTCCAGTCATGTTTGTAAAATTAACACAGCAACTCGGAATAGCCTGTGTTATAATATCCTCAGGGTACAGCAAATCTACTCTCCATAGATTGTTCACTGCCTTTCACAAAACAGCTTGTGCTATATGATAATATTGAACACTGTCCTGGTGTTTTGAAAGACAGGAATCTTTTATTTATGTGTAATAAAAATAGCATCTGGATATTCACCTCAGAACTCCAGGGTGTGTCGCTATCCATCCCAGAGGTTTAGAATGAGAGAAAGCAACCAGATTTATGTTTGGCTAGGTCTCCAACATCTAGGCTGGGGCAATGAACTGATTGATGTGCACAGCACTAAAGCATTTACAATTATGCTTACATTTTCATTGCTTAAAATGTGGTGATTGAGATGAAATATAGAAGTTCTTGAAATTGAGGAATTTTTATAGTGTCCATGGGGACATTAAAATTCAAGACAAATTAAGATTCGGGAGGCATACAAATGGGAAAGAAAAGTTACAAATTTTGCAGTAGCTTTTATAACAAAGGTTGAAGAAAGGACTGTAAGATAGCTGTAAGGTAGGTGGACTTCAAAAAAGTAAGCATAATATTAGTTCCAAATATATAGCATGAAAAAGTACGGAGTGCTATCAGCAACATTTTTGAGAACAACAGCATAATTAATTCCAGTCTGTTCAGAATAATACTCATTAGTTAAAGTTAATAATACAATTTTTATAAGGTTATGAAGTTTCCTGAAAAAAATAGTTTTTTAGGGGTATTTTATTATAGGGTATTTTTACTTCTGTAAGATATTAGAATTAGTGCTACATAATGTCCTCCCTCAACAAAAATAGCATTTTTCAAAAACTTACCTCCAATGTTATATGTTTTACAAATTTCTATTAGATCTTAAAATAGCAGGAAAGTAACATGAGAAATCATCACCTAGTGGCAGTGTATGTGGGAAGACATGCAACTGTCTCTGGTTTTGGCCTAGAGTTAGTTAGAGGTTTTGTTGGTAGTTTGGGAGAAAATATAAAATGTTTGCAAATGAAATTTACACATAGTGTAGAAACAACACATTAGCTTGAAGGTGCTTGAAGTACCTGACCCAGCACTGTAAACTGAACTGAATTGCATGTGTGCCATGTGATGAGTTTGGCCCTCTGATAGCCAAATCCTGACAAAGGAGCCTTGTCCATCACTGGCTATACTTGCAGGATGTGTAGCAGGGGGTGAGGCATACTGCAGTCAGGGCTGAATCCCAGCGCTCCGTTCTCTTCAGACTTTGGCTTGCAGGTTCATTCACGAGCAGAACGCCTGAGCCAGAATGGACTGCTCACTTGGGTAAATCCCAGCCCTCTGACCACTCTGGCATTCCCATGCAGGCACACCTACATTCTCCATCTCCCTCTGCTCAAGCTAAGCCTGGATACAAAGAGGAAATACAAAGAATAGTGTGAAGGTCCCAGCCCTCCAGTACATCCTGAGCTGTGATTGGAACGCAGCACGCTGTACAGAGATGATGACAGAACAGAAATTCCAGCACCTTTCTGAAAAGTCTGCTCACAGTTTCCATGGGCAGAAGCTATGGATGTTTTCTCCCCATCCATAGCTAGCAGCCCGATCCTAAGGTAAGTCATGCAGTTTTTATATTCTGCTTCAGTGTCACAGAAAGCTGTTACCATTGGCTTGAGCAAAAGAAAGAAATATGGAAGAGTGCAGGCTTTCACAGTGGTCAATCCATCTTGCAAAAATTCATCCACTTCACAAATTCAGGAACACAGCTTATAGAGTTTCAGTGCAAGGGTAATGCAGGAGCAGATTGCCAGCTGCGACACTCCCCAGCAGGAGAGCCAATCCAGCCAGAGGCAAGATGTGCAAATCCTTCACTTGCTTTCAACTATAAGGATAAAGGGAAAGAGGGGAAAAGAACAGGCTTTAAAGAAAGTGTAGGAGGAAAAGAACAAGCCTGACTCTGTCCTCCTTTCCTCTGAGCTGAAAAAACAGACACCCCCAACCTTTGTAGCAGGTTACAAAAAACAGTAAAACTAATGCGGATCACTGAAATAGAATCAGCAATGAGTAGGAGGCAGGAGGAGAAAAGCCTATAAAATGCATTGAAAGAAGGTGAAAGAAGGGGGATACTGGGGAAAATAAGAGGGAAAATAGAGTGCTGTGAAGAATCAGTTGTTCTTTTTAACCCTATTAGTAAGTTATAAAAATGTGTGCGTATGAGAGTGAAAATGTGGTATATGTAATTTGGCAGCAGCTCATCACCACGCAGCCATTTGCTCACTCCCCACCATGAGGTGGAGGAGAGAACTGGAAACAAAATAGAAGTCGTGGGTTGAGATAAAAACAATTTACTAATGCACAAGAGGAAAGTAGAAACAGAAATATAACAACATATGTAACTGCAATGCAATTACTTGCTGACTGATGCACAGCACCAACACAGTGGCCACCAGCTCTGTGAGGTCTCACCACCAATGACCAAGGCCAGCAGCCCCTGAGTAGCGCCCCGCCCCCACAGCCAACTGCCCGCAGCATTATGGCCTTCTGCGTGGTGTCACATGCTGTGGAACAACCCCTGGCTCAATTCAGGCCTCTGTCCTGGCTCCACCCCGCCCCTGCCCTGTACCATCATAGTGGCAGCCCTGGTGTACTCACATCACTCAGCAGCAAACAAAACATTGGCTGAAACCAGGGCAAAAAACAAGACTGAGATTTTTTTAGAGTGTGAGGCAGGCTTGAAAAAAAAAAGAAGAAAAGAGGATGATGCTAGGCTTAGGAAGCTCACAGTTGTATACACTGCTTATCTGTTTGTGAGTACAGCTAGAGACAGTAGCGTTGTTTTTTCCCAGAGGTTAGGTCAATGGGAAAGAGTTTATAATCCTACTGCTTTGTAAGGCAGCTCTGTCTCTCTTATTCTCTTCCTTTCAGAGGAAAGTGTTGAGTCTATATGTTGTTACTTCCTATAGAAACTGTTCAAACTGCATGTAAGTGCCCTTGACAAGTACTCAGCCCCACACTGGTTCTGCAGTGTTTTGATATGTGCTGCCAGTTATGGGAGATAACTGCCATTTTAACATTGGAATCCTAACATGTTTACGGGAAGGAAATGTGCTCTAAATGCTAAGTGTCATTTCTCAAGTTTTTTGAGGCAAGGCTACAGAACTGAGTCTGCCTTGTTTTAAGAGCTCTAGAATAGAAATTACAAACTAGAATTCTCCAGAAATGAGGAGATGAACTTATTTGCAAGGTTGACTGGGCTTCTTCACATAAAAACTCAAGACCAAACATTTACTTAGGTTTGTATAGAATTAATTTTTTCTTATTATTGTAGTTTCCAAGCCCCAGGGGCTTTGCTGCCATTCAGTGAGACCTGGACAGGGTGGGGAGTTGAGTGGAAAGGAATGGCTTGAGGTTCAACAAGAGCAAGTGTAGGGTCCCACACCTGGGGAGGAATAACCGTATGTATCAGTACTGGTTAGGGGATGACCTGCTGGAGATGAGCTCTTCAGAGAATGATCTATGTGTCCGGTGGACAGCAAGGTGATCATGAGCCCATAGTGTGCACTTGTTGCCAAGAAGTCCAAGGGTATCCTGGGATGCGTTAAAAAAAGAGCGCAGCTAGCATGTCAAAGGAGATTATCCTCACCATCTCCTCTGCACTGGTGAGGCCACATCTGGAGCACTGTGTCCAGTTCTGGGCTCCTCAGTTCAAGAAAGACAGGAAACTTCTAGAGAGTCCAGCAGAGGGCTACAAAGATATTAGGGGGCTGGAGCATCTCTCTTATAAGAAAAGGCTGAGAGTCTTGGGGCTGTTTAGCCTGAGAAGAAAAGACTGAGAAGGGATCTTAGCAACACTTACAAATATCTGAAGTTCATATACCAAGACGATGGGGCCAGGCTTTTTTCAGTGGTGCCCAGCAACAAAGCAAGGGGAAATGGGCGCAAACAAACACAGGGTGTTCTGTACAAACATGAGAAAGAACTTCTTTGCTGTGAGAGTGATGGAACACTGGAACAGCCTGCCCAGAGGGATTGTGATGTCTCCTCTGGAGATATTCTAGACCCACTTGGGCGCTTTCCTGTGCAGCCTAATCTAGGGATCCTCCTTTGTCAAGGGAGTTAGATTCAATGATCCCCAGAAGTCCCTTCCAACCTCTTACAATTCCGTGATTCAGTAATTCTATGAGCATAGACATGGTCTTGAACACAGAGGTTGTAGGTAACTAGGTATCATTAATAGCTTACTTATGTCTTAAACATAGCCATGTATGGGCAAGTGAGATGGGGATATCAGACCCCGAGGCCAGCTTCAGGAGCTTTAGCCCAAGAGCATCATTTCTTTTGTTAGTTGAAAATTACAGGAATATATTTATTCGGAGGTGAGTGCAGTCCACTCTTGTCATGGGTTACCCCCTCACACATCTCCAGAAGAGGAGAGGGTTCATCATAAAATGTCTCAAGGCTTTCCTGATCTTGCAGGAGGGCTATTTTGGAACCTTGTTTGTCTTCTATAGTTTAGATTCTAAAAGCTGTTCTGTAGCTATTTCCTCTCCTGCTAGCACTGTCCTTTAGATTAATAATAATCATAGAACCAGAGAATAGTTGAAGTTGGAAGGGACTTCTAGAGGCCTTTGGGTGCAAACATCCTACTCAAGCAGGGACACCCAGAGCAGGTTGCTCAGGACCATGTCCAGATGGCTTCTGAATGAGTTCTCTTTGCAGGCAGCTCATGTGAGCTGAGCAGTCCCTATCTTCCCAGCTCCTACCTCACCTGCTGGTTGCCATTACTTCCATGGTAGCATTGCTCATGCAGCTAGTCCTGAGTAACATTGCCTGTTGTAGCATAACCAGCCAGCATGGGAAGCTTCAGCTATCCTGTTTGACTTTGTGCTGAATGGGACTAAGGAATGATAATTAAGGATTGAGTAATAAAGATTAAAGCAATTAAAGATTAAGCAATTAAGCAGTGAAAGAATGAAAAGGATTAAATGCCATTCTGTGGTCTGAGCTGAGGGCTGTAAACATCCAAGTAGTGGTTGAAGATGATACTTTCAGCTGGTCCACACAAATCTGAAAGAGAACATCTGACCACACCATTAAACAGTGCTTCTCTTCACACCCTTGGTGTATGTAGACAGAAACCATGCCTCTTCTATGCCTTCATTTGATGATGGCAGACAACTCAAATGTGTTTGTCTGTTTTTAAGACATGAACATGAGTGGATTTTGAACAAACGAAATCCTTTGCTTATGTATTGGCACTCAGTGAGCTCCACATGAAGATATTGGTTGTTTTGTGTATGTGTGTTTATTTGGTAAGCAAGAACTAATTGTCAAGACTTGTGTCAAGGGTGAAGACTGACAGTTGTGAGAAGCTGCGTGTATTTGTTATAGTGAAGCAGATCACAAACACTGGAAAACCAAAGGAATACAAAGTGAGGGAATACTAGCCCCATGAGGAAGTGACTGGACAGTGAGAATGCATCAGAACCTTAAGAAGTATCCTCAAAGAAAATGTTGCCCAGGGTCCATTGCTCCTCCCTGAGTTCTAGTGTAGCCCATCCATTCTTCTGTGTGGTGTGATCAGGCCAGGAGATAGCATCAGCCAGCTGCCAGAGCACAGACTGCAACCGCAAGTTGCTCCCAGTCATAGCCACCGAATCTGAGGAGTTCTCAAGATCTTGAATGTCTTTACATCTTCCCCAGTCTCTTTGTGTTTGGTGCTGTTCTGTTACTCGTAGGTGCCTGAAGAGCAGGGAAGTTGAAGTTGTTCACGAGTATTTATGGTATCTTTAATTCTTCACATGCTGCATATTCTTTGCATTTCTTAGTTTTTGATTGCTTCCCATAAAGCAAAGGCAAATAACACATTTCCCTCCAACAAATACTGTTGCTTTTTGAGAAGTGGATTTTAGAAGTGGGTGCAGGTGTGAGAAAAGCTGGTTGAGGAGAACATATTGATGGGAGGACATTTTGTGCACCTGCAGTACTAGTTACCTACTTTCCATTCATCCCAGCAATTCATCTTCCTCTGATACTCAGATATATGCGCCCAATCTGTGTTAAGAGGACTACAGGATTTGCAGGGAGAAAGGTTAAATGGGTCTCTTGGCTTAACGTTTATGGCTTAGAAACTTCCAGCACTAACTTTGGTTATGCAGTTTAGAGCTGTGATCACAGAATCACAGGGGTTGGAAGGGACTTCTAGAAATCATCAAGTCCAACCCCCCTGCCAAAGCAGGTACTCTACAGCAGGCTACATAGGTAGTCATCCAGATGGGTCTTCAATATCTCCAGAGAAGGAGACTCCACAACCTCCGTGGGCAGCCTGTTCCAGGGCTCTGTTACCCTCACTGTGAAGAAGTTCTTCTTTGTGTTAGTATGGAACTTCCTGTGTTCTGGTCATGCCCATTCAGTACTGCTAAGATGAAGTGTGAAAGCTGAGGCATCATGTGTTGGGGAGAGAGCAGGAAGGAAAGGGGCATCCATCCTCTAAGTCTGTGCAGGCATTCAGTGAAACAAGCACTTCAGCCTCACTCCCACATCTGGCAGGAACACCATGAGGTGCTGGGCTGGGGGCTGCCTCTCACTTTGTGAGACCACAGCCAGGTTACAGGCACGTTTTGTACAAGGGCCTTTCTCTGCAGGTCTCTGTGATGCTGCCCTCCCATGCTGAGACATCGGGTACATCAGAACTTCAAGTTCCACTTTTCTATTAGATAACAATTTGATCTGGCATGCACAGAGCAGCATTTAAAAACCATGACCCAAAAGGCAAGTAGAAGAGAATCAAAATAACCTTTCAGAAATGTCATGATTGTAAAGCTTATGTAAGGATATTTGTATGCAATTCTTCTCACGGTTTTGGGATTTTTTCTTAATATATACGTTTGACGGGGAGATAAATTCTTCTCTATAGGGGCAAAGAGAGTGTTACTGAAACTTCTTCCATCAAAGTACTGTGGAGCTGCTGACCCTACAAAAATGTGTGCAAAACTACACAAGAACTGAGATGGAGAGAGGTGATCTTACATTTGACATCTATTCATATTAGAGCAGGGGAGATGGTGTCACAGCCTGGGAAATTCTAGAGAAAAGTCAGCATTTGTTCTCAAGAGAGAGCAGAGGACAAAGGAAGGATCAAGAAATCACGTAACAAAGTCCAGAATTTTTCTTAGGCACAGTCCAGGGATGTGCTCGTGAAAGGGACCCTGCATCCATACCAAAACACTTCTGAGAGGTGGCTGCAATGAGTACCATACAGAGCAGTGAGTACAGCTGGATTTGAACTCTGGTGACACCAGCTTTTCTTTTTCTAATTTTCTCAGTAGTTCCTTTGGCAAAGAAAATGTGTCCTCAGAAGAAAGACTGTGGTTGGCTTTTTGACAGCAAATTTCTGTAAATCCTTGTGAAAGAGGCACTTTAATTTAACTGCACGGAATTACTCACTAAGACCTTCTTTCTTTTTGTGTGTGTGTGTCCTGAATTGACGTTAGCATATGGTTCCAAAATCCTGTGCAACTGCAGATAGATTTTTATTCTACCACTGCTTTTTGTAATCAAAAGCCTAGAACACAGTTTATATAATAACATGATTGTTCACACATTTAAAAAATGGTTAGTGTTTTAATACTGGGAAGGTGTAATGGGAGTGTCTTTTGTGCTTGCCATTCATTGTTTTTTGTTCACACATCCAAAAGACAAAAAGAAACTTAAAAAACTAAAAGCAAAGAAGTTTTTTTTTTCTGTGGCCTAGCTTTATAAAGCTAGATACAAAAGTGTAACCACAAAAATATATCAGATGACAAAGAAATCTGCTTAGAATAAGAGTGAGCTATTTCACTTTAAAAAAGCAAAAAGCAGTATGTCGTGGTTAATGTGCATGTTTATGGCCATGATATAACTTGATATTTTTTTGAGAACATACAGTTTTGACACAGATTTGTTTTGGACAAAACACTATCCAGTTCTCGTGAGACTTGTTTTTCCTGTATTCTGATCACGAATTAATTATTGTTTTCTGTTTTTCCCGTCTGTGTGTGTGTTCTTTGCTTTTTGAACCTGTTTTCTTGAGTGGGAAAAGAACTCAAAAACCTAAGCAGAGTTACAGCATCTGGCTGGACTCCTGAATGCATAGTTAAAAGTTCTGGAAAGGAAAATTGCTTTTTTTTCAATGGTATAATCAAAGGAAAAAAAACTGCAGGCAAAAGCAGCTGCAGGCAAAAGTAGCAGAGCGCAAAGAGCATGAAACGCATTTTTGCTGTTATTGTTTGTGATTTCATGTGAGGATTGGTTCAAATCATACCTAGATGCAATTGAAGCGCAGTCCAGGGAAGGAGAAGACATTTAATTAATAAAAAAAAGGCCTCTGGCACACGGGTCTGCTTTCTAAGACCTGCAGAGACCCTCTTATTCTCAGGACAGCTATTGGACAGAGCCTGCCCTGCTCAGATTGCAATAGGTTAATAACGGTATTGAGAAAGAGTAGCACTTTGCTGGAGATAATTATGCATTAGCTAAAAGAGGGGATAGTTTCATCTCATTAAAGTGAACTCTATGGCAGAGCAGTATCGCTCCACTCTGCTGAAAGTAAACATCACAGCATCCACAATGTTTAGCTGCCAGCTGCATAAAGTGGGGACAGTGGACAAAAGCCAGAGGCCACCATTAGCTCTGGATAGCGTACATTGCAGCTCTTTATTGCAGTGGTGGGTGAAGATGCTGGATTGGTTCTACTGTACTGGATGATCCAAACTTCAGATGCAGCTAAGCCTTTCGTGCTCCACTGATGAAGCTTGCCAGGCTGCTCCTGTGCTTGTGTTTGTGATGTAGTTCTGCAGGAGGAGTGGCGATATAAATAGCAAAGTTGTAGGTTTGTGAACCTACACAGGATAAACATGTCACAATGTAGGAGGGTAGATAAAGTCTTATGGAAGATGTCTCCACCAGTATTCCATTATTGAGAAACAATTTTCACTCCTGTTTGCTCCCCCATCAAAACTCATACGGAAGTAATTTGGAGGGTTACCTTTCCTTCTGAACCAAGTGGAGACCATAGGGGCCAATTAGATGCCAAAATAACTATTAAACATCTTAGCATCTTTTTAGGTCTATTCCATGCCTATATTTTACATCGGCTTCACTGACCTTAATCATTTAATGGCATGAAATCTATATGCAGTGCACATCAGAATCAAGACCACCTCCTGCCAGCTAGGTCTCTTAAAGCAAGCTACATTTTAGCCTCCGTATGTGGTGGTCCAGGAAGTGATGTACCCTTCAGAGAAAGTAAATGTGCATGCTAGGTTTTCCTTCTTGCCACTTCTACTGCTTCGCTCAAGCCATAATCATTATTCTGTGGGTTTTCTTCAGACAGTCTAAGCTTGATCCTTTTTGCAAGTGCAAGGATAGTATCAGAAGCTGCAGTTCACCTGCAAACATTGCCCTTAGGTGTGAGATCAAGCATATTCTGATGATGGGTTCCCAGGCAGCAGGGCTCTGGGACAACAATGTCTGGTTTCCTGGTAATAAGAAGTTACCATAGCACAGGTGGAGTCCTTCCACTGACCTTGCGAGCTTTAGCTCTGGCCCACAGAGCCAGATTTGTGCAGTGGTGTGAAAGCATCTTAGTTCCTTTAGGGAGAGCGTTGCAGCTTAGTTATAATATGATGGCAGAGAAGTCTCTAAGAGCAGTATGTTTTGTCCCATATGTTATATTTGAGAAAAAAAAATACTTGCTTAGGACCAGATAATTCTGTGATTCTTGATTTGTTCAGTGAGATAAATCCTAGTCTTCACATCTACCAAAATTAGAGAGGAACTTAAAGACTCTGAGCTACTACTCTAGTAAAACAAGAATCTCTCTCCTCCCTGCTACTTGCTTAAGATCTTGGCAGCAGTTTTTTCAGTGGGATAAATATTTTTTCTTTCCATATCAGCATGACCCCTTGGGAAACAATGGGATGTATACCATGCCAATAGAAAGTGGAATAAAAAAGAGCCCTACAATCATAGAATCAGAATGGTTTGGGTTGGAAGGGACCTTTGAGATCATCTAGCTCCAACCCCCTGCTGTAGGCAGGGACACCTCCCAGTAGACCAGGTTGCTCAAAGCCCCATCCAGCTTGGCCTTGAGTGCATCCAGGGAGAGGGCATCCACAGCCTCGCTGGGCGACCTGTTCCAGTGTCTTACCACCTTCACAGTAAAGAATTTCTTCCTAATATCTAGTCTAAATCTACCCTCTTCCAGTTTAAAACTATTTCCCTTTGTCCTGTTGCTACCTGCCCTCATAAAAAGTCCCTCGCCAGCTTTTCTGTAGGCCCCCTTCAGGTACTGGAAAGCCACTATAATGTCCTCCTGGAGCTTTCTCTTCTCCAGGCTGAAGAGCCCCAACTCTCTCAGCCTGACCCTGCAGGGGAAAGGTGCTCTTGCCCTCTGATCATCTTCATAGCCCTCCTCTGGACTCACTCCAGCAGCTCCATGTCCTTCTTGTCCTGGGAGCCCCAGAACTGAACGCTAGGTTCTCCAGGTGGGGTCTCACGAGACCAGAGCAGAGGGGCAGAATCACCTCCCTCAGCCTGCTGGTCACGCTTCTCTTGATGCAGCCCAGGATATGGTTGGCCTTCTGGGCTGCAAGCACACATTGCCAGCTCAAATTGAGTCTTTCATCAACCAACACTCCTAGATTATTCTCCTCAGAGCCATTCTCCGCCCAACCTGTATCTGTGCTTGGGATTGCCCGAACCCAGATGCAGGACCTTGCATTTGGCCTTGTTGAACTTCATGAGGTTGGCATGGGCCCACTTCTCAAGCTTGTCCAGGTCCCTCTGGATGGCATCCCTTCCTTCTAGTTTGTAAATCTTTTATAGTGTTAACTACAAGGACTATAAATGCAGGCTCTGAAGATTCCTTTTCACATTTTTTCCCTATTGACATCTCTTTATTCATTGTCTTGGAGAAGAGCGCCTCAACATTTCGAGTTATCTCTTGGGGTAACAAGTCTGTTATGTTGTGATGATACTACTCTTTCTGCTGACAGTCCTGGAAACATGCATCCAGTCGATCCCCCACATTTGGGGGAATGCTGTAGCGAGTGAAGAAAGTCCCATCACTCCTTTGCTGTTATGTTTCACAACAAGGATAAAACAGTGTATAAACACTTAAGGGGTGAGGAAATTAGGATGTGTCACTGTGCAGTAAAAATTTCCTCAGCTCTTTGTAGCAAGAAGGAGACACCTGTGGTTAGTGTGTGGGCAGAACTGTTTGTAGATATGCTAGATTCTCAGATTGCCTGGTGGTGAACTGGAGACCAGCTTGCCACAGCCTCAACGCTCTTTAATAAGATTTCATTGCTGTAATTCAGCATAGGCAAGCAGAATGAGGTTTTATGCTGGTATCTAATACTCATTGCGTTCACTGGGATTTACATACCCGCTACTGAGGATGAACTCCTACAGGGTTACAAGAGTTTTCATGAAATGTTCCAAGTCAATTTATTTCACCAAATAAATACACACATCCCTTAGATAAATATACACTTCTGTTCCTCTCAAAGCCACCAGCACATTAACGCTTTTAGATAAGCATTTACAGAGAAAACAGTACTAGCCCTATAATTGTCCACATAAAAATATATTTAGAGAAGCTGATTATTATTCAGTGGGAATTACTAGCAACAAAGTAGCGGAGAATTACCACTTTATTTCTGTTGCTGAATTAACAATCAAAGAACAGTCATCATCACCATTATTGTTCATCACTATTCAAATGCTCCAAGGCTAGCTTGCTTTCAGGCTTTGTAACGAACTGGGGTTCTGTTTATTTTCCACTAGCGGATCTTGTGGCACTTTATTCCAACCCTTTTCTACCTCAGAAAGCTTGAAGAGGTCGTTTTGGTCCAAAGAAGGCTGTAGAGAACAGACCTTATGAGGAGCAGCTGTGTGAATTGGGGTTATCTACCCTAGAGAAAAGAAGGCTCAGGGGAGCCTTATTGCTCTCTGCAATTACCTTAAAGGAGGTGGTAGCAAGTCAGAGGTTGGTCTTTTCTCCCGAGCAACAACTGACAGCACAAGAGGGAATGGCCTGAAGTTGCACCAGAGGAGATTTAGTTTGGATATTAGGAAAAATTTCTTCACTGAAAGGGTTGTGAAGCTTTTGAACAGGGAAGTAGCTGAGTCACCATCCCTGGAGGTACTGAAAAGGTGCGTAGATGTGGTGTTGAGGGTGTGGTGTAGTGATAGGTTAATGGTTGGACTGGATGACCTGAGAAGTCTTTTCCAACGTAAATGCTTCTATGATTCTATGGTCATAATTTGTTACAGGTTTGATAATTAAAAATGATCTGTCAAGCTCCTCTTCTTTTTCTTTTAGAAATACCTACATTTGCCAGTACTTCATATAAGATTTTTACTTTAGGGCTAGTGGGTTAATAATTGCTCACCGTCATTTCAAAAACATTCCATATTCTGTGAGCATCACAACATAAGTGCTGTAGGTGTTTATGAGCCATTTGTGTGCAATTTATTGGTAAGGAAAGGTGGAACCTTCAATTTATCAAAATCTTTGAATCATATACTGATCATTTCTAAAGGGTGTTAAAAAACTTGGAAATGAGGTGTGAGCCACCAGCCTTTCAGCAGGGGGTGGTCTGTCTGACAGCTGATAACCATCACACCAAATTCTCGGCAGCCTCCAGAACATTATTAACGTCTCCTGCAGCCAAAGTCATGGCTAGTTGCTCTGTTTTTTAGTTATCAATTCCAACTGCTCTTAGTAGAGATGATTATAGCTTAGTAGCTAGCAATTTGTATCACTGTAACGTGGTTTTGGTACTTTTCTTTTAAGAACTACAGCTCTGTTTCTTTGGTTTGCTCTCTAATTACATTTTTTCCTCCTCCCTTTTTTTGTTTTTTCCTGCTCCTTTTCTCCTCAGGGTGAATGTTCGCAGAAGTGCCACGACATCTTTGTGCTGGAGACAGTGTGCGTGGCTTGGTTTTCATTTGAGTTTCTCCTGCGGTCCATCCAGGCAGAGAACAAGTGTGCTTTTCTGAAAACCCCACTCAACATCATCGACATCCTGGCCATCTTGCCTTTCTATATCTCTCTCATTGTGGATACAGCCTCCACAAAAAACAGCAGCAAGCCTGGCGGGGGAGCAGGGAACAAGTACCTGGAACGAGTGGGCCTGGTGTTGCGCTTCCTGCGGGCCCTGCGCATCTTGTACGTGATGAGACTGGCAAGGCACTCGCTGGGGCTGCAGACTCTGGGGCTCACTGTGCGCCGCTGCACCAGGGAGTTTGGGCTCCTCCTGCTCTTCCTTTGTGTTGCCATGGCCCTCTTCTCACCGCTGGTGTATTTGGCTGAGAGTGAACTGGGAGCCAAGCAAGAATTTACAAGCATCCCTACCAGTTATTGGTGGGCTGTGATCTCCATGACCACTGTTGGCTATGGGGACATGGTGCCTCGTAGCATCCCCGGACAGGTGGTAGCCCTGAGCAGTATCTTGAGCGGTATTTTATTGATGGCCTTTCCAGTCACTTCCATCTTCCATACCTTTTCCCGTTCCTACAGCGAGCTAAAAGAGCAGCAGCAGCGAGCAGCAAGCAGGCAAATGCACCAGCTGGAAGAAAGCACCAAACTCACAGGTGGTGGCAGTTCCCAGCAGCTCGCTGCTGCATCCCCTCCAGATGCTGCCAGGGAGGATGGTCAGCCAGTACTGGACCAGGAAGCCAAGAGAAGCTGTTGACTCTCCACAGCTAAAGAAGTGAGTTGGCAGCACAAGAAGCAGCGAACATGAGGGGATGGATCAATCTGCAAGCAGAACCCCCCAAACTGCATAAATTAGGGACAGACACACACGAGACTGTTCCTTTAAAGCAACTTTCGATCTTAAGGGCTCACTGAAAAGTGTCCCTAGAAACTCTACCAAGTACAGCTTTGCTCCATTGCTGTAGGGCAGCTCTTTTCTCCTGAGCACCTGTTTTTATGAGCCCCTGGGAGCAGCCAGCCAGGAGGCCGACAGGAAGCACAGAGTGTGGCAGGGTGCTGCTGCTGGGGCAGTGAGCGTGCCACCTCCGCCCTGATCCGCCACTGCCTGTGACGCTCCTCCCATGCACCCCACAGCCTGAGAGTTTGTTCCAGCAGCTCTGCCAGGGAACCCAAGGAATGCAAACCTCAGACAGCCGAAGGGATGAGGAGATGAGAAGGGCAGAAGAATCCCTTCAGCTTTCCAAGGGGCTTGGTTTGGTCTGTCATAGAAATCAGCACCATGGTCTGGGCTGCCAGCTGCCAGCTCCAACTTATGCTGTTGCTCAGTGTGCATTATTTAGTAAATATGCATATTTACCACAGTAAGCTTTGTATCTTAGCCCCATGATAGAAATATACATAGACAATCTTCCTGACTATGGTACTGAATGTGAAATTGTTGGGTTCTTTTTCTTTGCTCACTGTTGAATATAACAAATACCTTTAGAAATCACATTTCTCCACCTTCTTTTAATTCTTTCCATCTCAAAAACATATTTAACAGACGAATAAACCTCAAATATATGCAGCCCACGAAGAGGAAGGCAGTATTAAGTCAGCAGTGGCTCCCAGCTCTGCATGGTCTTCCCTGGTGGTGCTGTCAGTGATTACAGCCGTGTGCAGTCAAGGCTGGTGCAGGCTGCAAGAAGTCGGTGTAACTCCTCCAGTGGGCTCCGGCCCGAGCTGCAGCACAGCAGCTGAGACCTGCATTAGCTGTTCTTTTTCTCCTAGTAAGAAAAAGACATTCCTCTCATCTAAAAATTAGAATAATTATTCTGGCTGTTCCTCTCAGTTTTCCAAAAAAAATGCAGTCACTTGAAAGGGAAAAAGAGTCATATGGTAGCATCTGCATGTTTGCTTACTGATGCCGTTCCCGTGAGTTCTCCAGTACTCTAGGTGTGCAGTTTCATGCTCAGAGGAGCTGTGCAGCTGGCCTGAGTCAGCACACTGTGTGCATCTCAAAGGACTCTTACTTTCAGGGGGTAGGAGATGGAGCACAGTTGCCTCCTGTGCCTACACCTCTGTTGTTATTAGCAGAGCTGTAGGACCAACGATGGTGTCACCTTCCTGTTTGCCTCCTGCCAGGAAGGGAGCAAGAGCAGATGTATTAAAGATGGGATTTGTTGGGTTTTATCAGCTTATATTATAACACCAACCCTAAACTAGCAAACTTCCATATTGCGCCATTCCTTATAGGAATGGTGCAAGGGAAAATAAATGTTACACTTTATTTTAATAAAAATTGGAACCTTTGTTGCCAAACAAGTGCCTCTGGTAGTGCTTACAATTCAGCTGACAGAGGAGGGGAGGTGGTGTTTCTCCATGTTGGTGTAAAGGCGTGCATCCCAGTGTTCAGCCCCAGTCCCCCCCCAACAAACCAAACAGCTGCCTGCACAGGGCTCTGCCTGCCATCCGCAACCTGCCCACAGGGAACTCATCTCCTTGTGCCAGCAGAAGGGCCAGGGGATGCGGGATGCTGCCGGGGCTGACTCAGACTTCTGGCAAATCAATATCAGCAATTATGTTGCTGTGACTCACTGCAGATTTTAATTTTTTTAAATCTTGACACAGGAATTTCTTGCATTAAGGCTTATTAAGGTTTGGCACCAACGCACAGCATTGTGGCTGGCTAAGTGCACACCAGCAAAGTGAAGACTATGTGTGGGCATTGCATGGCATGGTGATGAGGAGAGCAGTGCATTTTGTGATGGCATTTGTATGCTCCATCTTCACGTAGGACCCAGCTGATTCAACAGGTGAACACACAGCTGAAAGCATTTCATAGCATTTTATATTCCATGCACATCACATGCTGCTCAGAGCTACATGTCTGGCGTAAATGCAGTGATCAAGCAGCCCTCTGTAGGGTGCAGAATGCATCTCCCTGGGGTGGTAAGGGCCATGAATCATCAGCATTATCTTACTCTTAGAAGAGCCATCTTAGAGCAGATATCCTTGCAGAATGAAGTTTCACACAGGCAGTGCTAACAGACAACCATTAATGAATGCCTTTTTTTGGGCCTACAGCATGAAAAAAACTGCACTGAGACACCTAATTGCATCTCAGCAGCTTTGTGGAAGAAGATGACACACCATATTATTGCCGTGCTCCATTAAGTTGTTATAGTACTACAATAGTGAGTTCTTTGTAATTTTAAAAAGCATCTAATTCATTCCAGCATGCACAGAGTTTTAATGAAGTGACAAAACCCACTCATTATGTCTGTTAGTCAGGATCTGGCTTTTAATACAGTTTCATTTTATCTATTGAGATGACAGATGAGGAAACAAATACAAACCAGGAACCGTTTAAACAAATTATTTTTGGAAGCTGTATAAAGTTCTGATGGACAACATCGCTAGACATAAAAGATAACCAGAGCATAGTGAGTTCCCCCAGCATGGCTGCTATGATGAGTGATGCTCACTATTTTCATCAGCAGCTGGAGGATTGTCAGCTTTGTGTGTGGTTGTTGGTTTTCCTTTGACACAGCACACTAATTATTTAAGGCCATTTATTTCTCACCAAAATAAATGCTGTGCGGTTGTCTGAATGCATGCCAGTGCCACTAGGTAACTGTATGTTTCTTGGGAAGCACAGTGTAGTACTTCATGGGTGTATCACGTTCCTTTTGGAGCAAAGAAAAACAACATCCTCTATCTAGTATGGGACTAAGATTCGCTGCACATGGGAGCAAAGCTGCCTCTGCTGGGCAGTGCTTAGTGATGGTACTTGTGGGCTGGGACATAGGGAGCAGAAAGCCCCTGGGCCCATAGGATGGGAGTGCTATGACCTGGGCTCCCAAATCAGAGGCTGCAGTGCTACATGTGTGCTGGCCAATAGGACTGGGTAAAATTCAGAGTCTGAAGAATGGAAATGCAGAATGCAAAGTCACATCAGATAAAAAATGTGAAGGCATACTTACACTAAGGTGCTTTATTTTGCATCTGAAGTCTCCCACAACATCCTTGTAATGAAACTTCAAAAGTGCAGGATAGATGAGTGGACGGTGAGGTGGATTAAGAACTGGCTGACTGGCAGAGCTCAGAGTTGTCATCAGCAGCACAGAGTCTGACTGGAGGCCTGTAACTAACGGTATTCCACAGGCACTGATGCTGAGTCTGGTCTTGTTCAACATCTTCATCACCTACCAGAAGGAAGGGGTGGAGTCCACTCTCAGCAAGTTTGCTGTTGATACAAAGTTGGGAGGAGTGGCTGACACACCAGAAGGCTGTGCTGCCTTTCAGCGAGACCTGGACAGACTGGAGAGTTGGGCAGAGAGGAACCTGATGACGTTTAAAAAAAGCAAGTGTAGAGTCTTGCACATGGGGAGGAATAACCATATCAGTACAGGTTAGGGGATGACCTGCTGGAGAGGAGCTCTGCAAAGAGGGACCTGGGTGTTCTGGTGGACCACAGGTTGTCCATGAGCCAGCAGTGTGCCCCTGTGGCCAAGAAGGCCAGTGGCATCCTGGGGCACATTAAAAAGAGTGTGGCACACAGGTCAAGGGAGGTGATCCTCCCCCTCTGCTCTGTCATGGTGAGGCACATTTGGAATACTGTGTCCGGTTCTGGGCTCCGCAGTTCAAAAAAGACAGGGACCTCCTAGAAGGAGTCCAGCAGAGAGCCACAAGGATGATTAGGGGCCTGGGGCATCTCCCTGCTGAGGAAAGGCTGAGTAACCTGGGTCTGCTCAGCCTGGGGAAAAGAAGACTGAGGGGGGATCTGATTAATGTTGATAAATATCTAAAGGGAGATGGAAGGCTAGGCTCTTCTCAGTGGTATGTAGTGACAGGACAAGGAGCAATGGTATAAAACTTGAACACAGGAAGTTCTATACAAACATGCAGAAAAACTTATTTACGGTAAGGGTGACGGAGCACTGGAACAGGCAGCCCAGAGAGGTTGTGGAGTCTCCTATGGAGATATCCAAGACCTGCCTAGAAGCCTACCTGTGCGACCTACTGTAGGGAACCTGCTTTAGCAGGAGGGTTGGACTTGATGATCTCTAGAAGTCCCTTCCAATTCCTGCAATTCTGTTGATTCTGTGAATTCTGGCAGCTGCCAACAACAATCATTTGAAAGACTTATGTTTGAGAACTAAAGATGCAGTTACAAACTTGTTAAGGGGCAGTGTTGGAGTGGCACAATTTCTGCTGCTCACATAGCATGTGTACAGCCATCTCCCACTTCATAGCAACCTTAATTGAGAAAAATGACTATTATTCACTGTCATACATCGACAGGGCCAGAACAGGCAGAGTTTATGGCAGCCTCACAGTAGACTTAAGAGGCAAAATACCTATTGCTCTCACAGCACCTGGCTCCTCCTAACTGCAGCCTTAAGAGAGTACAAGGCATTTGCACAGAAGAGGGAAGGGACAGATGAAGAGACTGATGGGTAAACAAATTCAGTGTGGTTCTACTGGCCACAGAAGGGGCAGGACAGAGATGGGGAAGTCACAAGCCTGTGTTTTCCATCAGGACATTTCCAAACACAGATGCAGCTTGGGCTCTGGCTGCTCTTCAAGGCTGTATGCACAGGTATCTGTCCAGTTTCTGGGTGTGCTTCACATTTTGCTCTATCAATTTATCTTATTTACTGCTTTGTCACAGGTATTCAGACCGTATGGTTATTTACCAGTATACTGTTGATTCTGTTACTGAATGCCATCAACAAAGCTAAGGCTGTCAGCCCTCGAAGCATTCTTGGCACTTAGGCCTAAGCTAAGGATCGGAATGCAATTTAAAAAACAGCATCTCCGGGCCAAGTTTTGCTTTACTGCCCAATGTGAATCAAAAGCGCCAAATCTGAGCTTTGCCTTATAGGTGTTTTGACTTGCATCTCGCTCTGCGTGTAGCTACACACACCCGAATGTATAATGAAGCTTCACACTGCTGAGCTGCGGCTCTGAGTGCTGCCCAGGTCTCAGTGAGCCTGGTGCCTGTAGGCAGTGGGACGAGGGCCCCATGGCTGTCTTTAGCACTGCGCTGGAGGCAGCTGTGAGCACAGGGGCTCCCTGCTGTTCCACCGAGGGCCAGTCCCACCCTTGGCTTCCAGCGAGGGCCAGAGTGGCAGCCAGTAACAGCAGCATTACCTGGGACAGAACATACACTGAGAAATGAGTGCGTGCAGCCTCAGCCGTTGCTGGAATGGCTGGGCCAGTCTCTGCATTGCACATACACTGTAACAGGGCAGGAAGTTCTCACATTTAATTCCCCACCAACTCATTTTCCTCCTTCCTTACTTGCACTTCACAGGTTTGCCCACCCTTTCTCTCCCTTACAGGAGTTTCCTTTCAGCCCCTTATTTCTGCATACTCCGTCTCTCCCCACCTCCCACCTCTCCCCTCCCTAGCCCTCTTTCCCATGCTCCCAGCCCTCCCTCCTCACTGACTCCTGTTCTCCAGCCTCATCAGCCACCACAGGTAGCAGCAGCAAACTTCCTCCCACTCTGAAGCAGCCAGTGGCAGCCCCACAGTGCCTGGAGCCATGCAATGGCCACAAGGGACACAGTGGCTGTCCACTAGATCACACTCATTTTCCTAATCTCCTATGTAGAGGCTGAAAATCACATCCCTCAGCTGTATCCCACCTTCCACCTCCTTGTGCAGTTTGCACAGTACTTTTTTAAGCAACACAAAGTATTATTATCCCTTAGCAATTGTTTTTTACAGGCATAGAAGAGGGCAACTTAAAAAAAGATCATGAGGTTAAGTTCACTCCAAAATGTATGAAGAGCTTGGGGCAGAAATCCAGAATCCGCATCTTGTATCATGACCCAGGACAAATTATGCCTTGTGCTTATCCACCCATCAAGTGAAAAAAAGCATGCTCATTATTCCTATGGATAATGCTTCATACAAGATAAATTACAGTAACAGCTAAGAAGCATGCATTTTATATCTAAACAAAACAAAACGATGCTGCATTTTATGTGCAATACGTAATTTTTATTTAAAAAAACATTGTAACTGACAGAAAACAAACTCCATGAAATTAAAAGAGATGTATTTGAAGTAATTCATTTCTTAATATCTGAGGTGATCATTGATGCTGATACTTCCCAGCAAATAAAGAACAAAGTTCTGTAACATTTTTCTCTGTAAAGCATCTTGTAAAGTGATATTCAGGAGTTCCTGGCCAAGAGTCCTACCTTATTCAATGCCACATACAGAAGATTAGATGTGTTTTCACTGGCTTCTCTTCCAGTATTTGCAGCTCTGCTGTGAATGAGACTGGTCTGGGTACTGGTGACAGATTCAAGAATCTGCCCAGGGAAGAGTCCCATAAGGAAAGAACAAGTAATTTATATCAGTAATACCTATAGTTCACGTTCAAAGACGTGGCCAAAGTGTGCACTCCCAAGTGAAGCTGTAACATACAGAAGCATATTTCTTAACACCCAGGTATTTCTGATATCCCCGTTTCATAGATTACAAAAAGACTATCATATACAAAAATCTTATCATTACAAGTTATTTAAAAAAAAAAGCCCAGACCATTAAAACGCACAGGAAAGTGTTCATTTGCATACAGTAGAAATACAATCCTCATTAAAGCAGCATTCCAGAGATGCCAGTTCTTAATCACATTTTTGATTAAAAAAGACAAAAGCCAAGCTGTTCTTTAAACACAATCAGAACATTGAAGAAAAGGGGGAACAAAACATTCATAGCCTGCCATGCCAGGGTACATTGTCATTGTAAGGTCACTTCAGGCCTAAAAGAGTAGGGTGTCGAACAGGGAGTGTGGCGGCAGCATCCAGAAAAAGCAGCTGGGCCCAGCCCTCAAAACAGCTCTGCTCAGCCAGATCTACTGGACAGTGGGTTCCTGAGGGAGCCTCTTCCCTCCCCATCCAGCAGTGCCCCGCTGAAGGAAGGGTGGCCCAGCCTCCAAGCACGACCTCTGCTCTCTGCCACCAGTGTGTCCATGCCAAAATGGCACATGCATCAGGAGCCTTGACATCAGCCTGGGCTGCTTGGAGCGAGAGGGGCATGCATCTGCCAAGTGGTGCTGCCTGCAGGGCTCTCTTACTGTTCCCTGCCTCGCGATGGGCATTTCCAACCCAGAGTCATGCAGCTACGGCTGCAGCTGCCCACCAGAGGATGGCTTGCCACCCCTGAAGACAGTCCAGACTCAGGTCACAAATAAAGCAGTGTACCTGATTTACATACTAAAGGTATTATTAAATCTCAGACTTGGTGCCACTGATAAAAAAAACATAAGCTCTTATGCTAATCTTGGAGAAAAAAAACCAAAACAGAACTATTTTCAGGAATCTGTCCCATCCCTATTGCCATGCCTGCAGTCACCCAGGGTTTGCCGGCAGCAGGGAGGGAGTCTCGCTGGGAGGAAGGCAAACCTCAGCTGGGCTGGGGTCTCACTGCAGCTGCCTCACACCAACGGCAGCAGTTTCCTTACAGCAACAGGCAGAAGCGCAGGGGCTTGGCCACAGCTCCCTGCAGGTCACACACCACCCACAGACACATGCAGTGCTCAGAAAGGGCATGGTGACCTAGGTTGGCAAACAGCCAGCACAGACAACATCTATATCTATAAATAAACTCTCTGCCCCGGTCCCTTTTCTAACCGTTGGTTCTCCTAAGAGCTTGGAAGATCTTAAGAAACAGAAAAAAGAAAATGTTGACCCCTTCCATGCTGAGTCAATGCCAGAAACACCCGAACATACAAACTGGTTCTTGTTTGGCATTAAGCAGCACAAATATGAATCTCAGTCTCCACAAATCAAGGGGTCAGACACGAGTCCTATAGGAGTCCATAAGAATAGGACTCTTCCAGACTTTTTCACTGCCTGCTCTGAGGCAGAGGCAATGAAAGTGGAGACACTCAGCGGCTCTCATTTGCCAACCAGAAGTACCTCTTGCCAATACTGGCAATGCACATCTACTGGCCTCTGCGTTTGTGACAGCGCTGCACCCTGAGCACAGTGTGGCCTGTCCACAAATCTTGCTGCATCAACACAAAACTCAGTTACAGCCCCTCCTGCAGTCTTCTGTTCACTTCTCCTGATGGCTGACCACTCGACTGGCTGTGCCTGCTTTACGTGTGGTGCAGCATCGCCCATATGTGGACTCCATTCCTCACCCTGATGTATCTGTCTGCCTCACTGAGCAGGCATCAGCGTCTACCACTCGCTCTTCTGCATGCTGATGCTGTACGTGCCAGCTTTGTTTTCAGTTGCTCATCTCTTTGCAGGGCCTCTCTCCCTTTCCCTCTCTGCTTACTAGACACCCTTCTTCAAGAAAAAAAAGAGAAAGCTCCTGCATTTGCTCTTCAACACTTCCTAGATCGTGGAGATACTGAATGCTAACATATGCCACAACCTTCCTACGGATATACAGACTTTATATTATAAAAACAGGTAAAAGTTTCAGACAAAATAACCTGTAATTTCTGTGGTGTAACATTTTTAAATAGCATCAGAAACAAAACATCTAGCCCTTGTGATTAATATACAAACATATGTGAACTGATAAGGCTCATAGGTACATATGCAAAAATAAAGTGCCCCCATCCCACCAGGAAACACACAGCAAAGACTGAGAACAGAGAGAGCAAGTTATTTCAAATAAATCCTCCAGAGCTGGAAGCGCAGCCAGATTTTCAATCCTTGTTCTCATTTCTGCTTTCAACTCAGCAGTGCAGGAGTACTTAGAAGTGGAAGAGGAGGTGCATGGCTGACTCTCTAGTGCCATGGGACTGCAGCCCAGCCTGGTGCACATCTCACAGAGCCTTGGTACTGGCAGGGTGTGTGGTGTGGGATGTGGGCTTCTGCGGGTAGGAGCTGTACAAGTAAACCTGTAGGAGGATAGCCATGTCCACAAAAACCTGCAGGAGTCCACAGATGGAGAACTGTAACGGGGCCTGATTCAAGATGAAGTAAACAGTCTTGAAGGTGTCCCCACTGGTCCACATCAGCACCATCTTAACACTAAAAGACAAAACAAAAGGGGAAAATTATTTATTGAAAGGAAGCTTAGTGTGTGATTAGAGCTCTACCAGAGGGTACTAGTACCCAGCTATACCAGCAAGGGATTATACTCTACAGTGGGTCAGGACTCCTCTCTACCAGGACAGAACACTTAAACAGCCGTGAGGTGTGGCAAGCTGCTTGGAGGGCAGGGTCAAATTCACACCCACAGCCTCCAGAGACCTGACCTCAGCAATTACAGCTACAAATACCCATGGCTACATTGGCATCCAATATTTTAAAATATCCAGCTAGGATAATTGACTGAGGGGTGCTACGTAAACACGACTGCCACGTGCTGACAGCAGTGACCGTGAAACAAGGTAATCCATTGCATGGAAAAAAACCCACAACTAATACCTGCTTCTTCATGCATGCAATTTTCCACTCACACGATGTGAAGTAACACACACAAATGCTCTCCTATGCGTGCACACTATTTAAGCATCTACTAAAACACACACTTCTGATAGATACAAGAAATATTTTCTTATTGTAGAAAACACAAGACCTAAAACCCAGTCAGATTGTCCAGTAAAACAGAAAGAAGAAAAATGACATGTCTGCAGCTGTTTACCAGAAGGCTGAGTATCCCTAAGGATTTTCCTCAAGGACACAGAACAATGCCCACCCAGACTTCCTTTTATTTTGCTGTATCACCAAGCCATCTCCTGTCCTGCAAGCCAGCTCTTGCTCTTCCATATCACGAGAAACTCTGGGGAATAGAAGCAAGTTCTTCAGACTTCACACAGACCAATTTTCAACAAGACAACCAACCAATTCCTGAAGGCTGTTTCCTATCTTTGTGTACTTTAACTGAAGAGTTTTCTATGCCATCAGGTAAGTTGCAGCAGACAAAAACTTTCTACTTCACAGTATGAGCATTATGCATGATTTGTCACAATTATGAATAATTACATTTCGCCAGCACTGACTTCATCAAATGTGGTCATGTACATGCAGCAGGGCAGGACTTAATTTTCCAAACATTCAGGCAGGGAGCTAGCAAAATTTGTATTTTGGACACAAGTACACAATGCTGTTGCAAGCCAGATGCTGCAGCCCACTCTCCCCCAACATGAGAAAGGTGGCCAAGAGCATCAGTTTATACCAACCCAATGCTCTACAGAAACATAAACCTTTTTAACTCATGTCATACCGCTGACAGCAGAAAACAAGAAGTCTATGATGTTATGAACACTCCAAAGTGAGGCTACATGTGGAAGTGTAAGCAAGGGCACAGGGTTGAGCAAGCAGCCACTCCCCACCCAAGGTTATTAAAAAAATGCAAATAAATAATCAGAGAAGAAGGAAAACAACCACTGAACCCACAACAGCTGCTCTGTACAACAAGCCCACACCACCTGCCTTGCACACATTCTGAGTCTCAATGGATAACGTTATGTCCCACTTACAGGCAGTTCACACAAGCATGGGGGGGTAGGGATCGATTAGTATTTTAATGAGGGAGGGTGACAACTCTGAGGGTAATAAAACTGACACTTTTCTTGCAGGCAGCCAAAATTCCTCCTCCTCTGATTTTCTGCTTATCAGGGCTTCTGGGCAACTAACCACAATTAAATTGTTACCCTGCCCCCGTATGGCTGGAGACTGGCACTAAAAGAGCAGCATATGTGAACCTTGGCAGGTCAGATAAATTAAATGCTGCCAACAAAAAGGCAACTGAGGCATGCCACAGATGATCTGAGTAAGAATTTACCATCTGCAGAACGTTTGACACATATCCCATATATATAAAACTAATGGGGCTTTAAAAATGATCCCACAGGGCACTGAAGCTGTAGGCAAAATACACATTGCCTGATGGCTTACAGTATGTAACAGTTTCAAATTCCAAACAGGGAATAATGACTGGGGGAAACCTTATGGATACCTGCAGTTCAACAACACCTTAGGTACCAAGCCCTACATGCATACCTCTACCTGTGTCACATGTTGTGCTGAGTTTGATTTAGGTTTATGTGGCAAGGTTTAGGTAGCTGAGGGCTGCATGGGTGGCCTCTGTGAGCAGAGCCCAGAAGCTGCCCTGTATCAGATCTCAGCCAGCTCCAGCCCATGGAAAGGCCCACAGTGGAGCAGGCGGTCCCCCTGCAACCCATGGGCACCACGTGGAGCAGATCTCCACCTGCACGAGGTGGATGCGGCCTGAAGAAAGCTGCAGCCCATGGAGAGGCCCTGCAGGAGCAGGTCCCAGGCCAGAACTGCAGGCTGTGGAGAGGAGCCTTAGGGTGGAGCAGGGGGAAGCTGCCAGGGGTAGGGCAATGTGTTGGAGCAGTGCAGTCCTGAAAGACAGACCACGTGGTATAGCCATGTCAGAGAAGTTCTTGGGAGAGCTGCAGCCTGCGGGAAGCCCCTGCAGGCTCCATCTGGGAAGGACAACATCCTGTGAGAGCACAGGATGAGCAGGGGCAGAGAAGTGATAGAGACAAGCATTACAGAGTGACAGCAGCCCCCATTCCCCTGTGCTGCTTGGGAGGAGGAGGTAGGAGGCAGCGTTTGGCTGGATGTGGTCGTAGTTTCTCACTGCTATAGGCTGTTATTAATAGGCAATAAATTGCATTAATCTGCATCTTTTTTTCCCCCACAATAGTGCCTCTAGGCTAGTGATCTCCCTGTCCTTATCTCTGGCTTCTTTTCATTGTATTTTCTCCCCCCTCTTTTTGAGGAAGGTAAGTGAGAAAGGGGCCAGGTGGTGCTGAGCTACCTCTTGGTGTTAAACCACCCCAGCTTACTAAAGCAGACTCAGGGTTTTGCTAGGCAGCCGCCTTTTGACTCTACAGCTTACAATCCCAACTGGATAGTTTGGTGTATGCCTCTACAAGTTCTAGTGTCCCCCTCTTCAGCAGGTCCATCAGACACTCATGGAAAACAGCAGCAGTCCCAGGGTGTTCACTAGGACACGGCCCAGTGTTCCGTACACAGGAAAATATCAACTTGTCCTTGGCAAGAATTATTTTAAAAATGTAACAAACAGTTTAAAAATCTAATATCACTAGTCAAAACATACATACATCGTTCCTGTGTTGATCAGCTTGAACAAAACACTGGAGGAAATCAACAAATCACTAAAGTACCATAAAAATGAAAATACATGAAACTCTAGATATTCCCCAAAAGCTTAGTATTGCAGCTGCACCTCGGTTCGCAGAACCCAAGATTAAGGCAAAACAGTGACTGGGAGTGCTGGCTGCTTACTCCCTTCTACATCTCTCTAAGGATAGACTGGGGCTGGACAAAAGGAGCATAGACCTGAAGGTACACGGGGTAACCAAAAATGGCTTGCAAGGAAACAAGTACAACATTAGACAAGAAGGGAAAAGAGATGATGAAGAACCCTGGAAGAAAGTCAAGGAGACACAAGAAGCTGGATGAAAAGAGGATGTGAAATAGAGGCTGGAACTGGGCAGGGAATGACAGGAAATTGAAGAGAAATGCGAACTCAGAATAAGAATCCTTGGGAACACTGCAACAGTAATGTTCCTCCCACCAAATCTGGACTGTGTATAGTTATTCTTGCTCCATATGCAGATGCAACTCACAATAATGCAGTGGTGTGTGCATGATTACTCACGTCTGATCAAATGGATACACCATCACTGCTCTTGTGTTTCTAGCTACTATGCCACACAGCTTTTTTTTTTTTTTTTTTTTTTTAAACTGCAGCTTCTCAACATCACCCAATTGCTTGGGAAAGGGAGGTAATTCTTGCATTTATTCTTACTTTTGAGATGGAAAACAAAGAAAGCAACCAATCCTGGGCGGATCAACTGCCATCTTACCTGCTTTGGAGAAGGAAAGGAGAGAGAGCCTGTGCAGAAACAGAGGGTTTTATTGCCCAAAGAAATGTTTTTTGGTTTTTTTTCTCCAGTTGGTTGCATGGAAGAAAGAGTAAAAAGAAGAGCACACCTCATCCCTTCTTCCACTGCTCTGTTATAACCTCCATGTGCTGAATGAAGCTCCAATCCCCTTCTGCAAGATGCGTGGGACTCATTTTTATAAAGTTACTGATATGCCACTTGAGGCAGCTGACAAGTCCCTCAAATTTCTTTCCCTGCAGAACTCTGCAGGCAACATGACAGAGGATGTGCATAATCACAGCAACAGCTCTCTCCCAGAGCCACACTATGCAGCAGTGGCCCTACTGCAGGCTGCCAACAGCAGTGAGCAATGGCTTGGCTCTGCTTCTCTGCAGCAGCCCATGCTGGGTGCCACCAGCTGCCAGAGCACAGCTCATCAGCATTCATCTGACCCTCACCACCACAGTGCAAGGAACTGCGGCGCTGCTAACACAGATGAGCATTGCTTCAAGAGGCAGGCAGGCCCTACCATCGCCACTGCGGGACACTGTGCAACTCAGCACAGAAGAGGCTGCACGCAGCAAAGGCTTTCAAGCCTGTCTCACAGGGCCCAACTTCACACTTGATCTTCCTGACGTCTCCAAAGCTGTGTGGGTGAGCTCAGCTTCAGTGCTCTGTGCAGCACAGGCTACAGAGTAAAGCAGGAGTTACAAGTAAATAAACTGATCCCTCCTGTAATAGCTCAAAGCCACACTGGAGAGACATGGCTGGCAGGAAAGGTTTGCCTTCTTGATATGAAGGACAAAGTCATTAGGAGAGCACAATGGCCATTCTGCTCTTAACACAAAGAAGTGAGTGGGTGTGGGGTGAGCAGTGCCACAGAGCAAGTTGGGGAGGCAGAAAGATACATGCGGCAGTGCTTGGTTCTGTGATCACAGTGATGCCAATGGGAGAGGCAAGAGGCAGGAACTGCACAGAAATACATGGTACTGCCAGAGGCTGAAACAGACTAGAAGGAAAAATAACACTTCCCAGTGATGTAAATCATGACTGCAGTATCCAATGACAACAAATCTCCTAAAAACAAGCACCTTCCTCACAGCTAATCTCATTACAAGGAGTTGCTAATGCGGCAACAGTCAGTGCCTGTGTAAATTGCAACTGACCACGAAGAGAAGCTTTTATTTTTTCATCTGCTTTTAAAATCTGAAAAAGCATTTATTTATTCTGCTGTAGGAATTAACCCTCAAAAATAAAATCATAATTACTGATAAGACACTGACTAGTGGTGGGTTGCTAAATGCTATTTTTAATATGGTAATATAAAAGTGTCGTACAGTGCTGCTGTTCTATGCCACTGACAGTACATTTCATAAAGACTGTACCAATCATCATTTAGTAAATTGCAAGCTGGAAAACAGCATTCATTGTTCTCAAGAAACAACTTGTCTAAATCAGGTTTTCTGTATTTTGTGCATCAGTTCTGAGGAGAAAGCAACTAGAGATTAAAAATTGCTATGAGCACATTTTATCCACAGTCAACGAACCATGATTTTTAAAGAACACTCATCAAATTATTCATGTGTAAAAAGAGTCTGAAGTATACTAACATGAGAAAAAAGTGTTTCTTCTCTAACTGTACTAAAGGCTGTGTAATTTACAGAACAATGAGATTAACAAGCTTTTAGGCTCAAATATACAATATACAAACTACAGAGAACTAATTATGTTGGAATCAAAGGTTTTCAGCTTCTACATTCCTTCTGCTCAAGATCAGGTTGTCACAATCACAAAACTTTGATTTTCTGCTGGAGCATTATTGAGCACGCTGTGCTCAACATTAGCCATTTCCTGATCGTTGCATCTTTTTTCCACCTTCATCTAAAAGAGCAAAACTACAAAAAAGATTTTAAAGAAAAAAAGACAGATGAAGAATATTTCTTCCCTGCTAAATCACTCTGTCTTAAGAATAGTTGCAGTCATCCAACAAAAAAACAGTAGCACATAGCAGAGCTGCAGTTTGCAGACCATGGCCTGATACTTGGCACCAACGTTCACAAGCAGAGAGATGGCAGTACTCGCTTCCTGTTTGCTCTGTAGATTTTCTCACATGAATGTTTGACTCTGCATGTTTGTAGCTTAACACACAAACCCAAAAATATCCTGCAAGCTGGAAGACACAAAGAGAATCAGACATTAGACAGTGACTTCTATAGAGAAATTCTGTAGTGGTCTGACCAGACATATCAGCATAAATAGCAACAGGAGTTACGTGCTGCCCTCATGTAATTACATCCTGCTATAGCTACTAACTTAATACTAATGGTGCTCAGTCAATGAGCACAGAGATCTGAACAGTTATTTTCAATAACAGAACAATGAATATGATGTATTAATCATCTACTTCAAGTGTTCTGTTTACCTTTTTCCTTCTGTCCTAGGCAAGTTGAACTCAAAAAAAAAAAAAAAAGAATTAGCTTGGATTCCTTTCTTCCCCAAATTAGAGCCAAGACACAGGCAAAGATGGATTCACAGTATGATTTTTTAGACTGAGAGTTTCAGGCAACTATTCATATACTGGTACCTGGCTTCCATATATGTTAAAAAATGGCAACAGTTCTTGGATATAAAAGCAGAATCATCATTTAAGATCTGTGAAGGTAGTATCCCCTTCTGGAATAAGGTCCACATCAAAACAGTTTTTTAATGGATGTTCTGAACACTGTGTTTGGTTTTGGGAAGGGAAGAAGAGGGGACAGAAAGTATCTCTCTTGAAATCTTTCTAACTTACCTCCTAAACACATTTGCATGGGAATGTACGAAAGAGAAAGCAGACTGAGTTAAAATATCCTGACTCTGGATAACTTTCAGCTCCCATTCGATGCTACAAAACAAGATACTTAGAGAAGACAGCAAGAATCCCTAACACTGCACTTCAGTCAGAGGGTGGCATGCCTTTACCAGTGCAATGTGGACCAGAAAACATGAAACCCTGATGCCATGATATTTTTAACACTGTACAAATGAAAAAAAAAAAATCAGTAAATATTGCATTTATTCCAAGCAAAAAGCCACAAGGCTTAGCACAAAAGGAGATCTCCTAATGTTTACCAAATTGTTAGGCATGCCAGAAACTATTTTTAAAAGAGGAGGGGAAGAGAGAAGAATCAGATACTCAAAGGCCAGTGTCTGAAGTTTGAAAATCTGGGAACTAAACAGGCATACCATAAGACAGGTCCTCCTGTATGACCAAGCATAGATCTTGTCTTTAAATACTACACAACCAGCTAGGAATTCAAGCATGAAACTATCCACCAATCCTACATGCTCTCCCTCAGAGAGAGCCCCTTACCTCACTTTCCAGCAATTCCCCTGGGGCTGAAACGGCACTGACAATCTCCAGAGGGAGTCAGTTGTCCAGCCCCACATTGCTAACAAAATACAGACAGATTCAACATTTATTTCAGATTGCTTGGAGATGAGTTATAACTGCATCTGTAAGTAACGGACACCACAGAGGGCTACACACAAGAGCAATCTGAAAGTCCCTGTAATTTGCAGGGACTGTATACTTCACTGAAGAAAAACAAAATGCATGATCTCGCTCTGGAACACAAAAAGACAGACATACTCTTAAAAATGCAGTCTAAAGTGATTTGGTAGTGTCTTTTCTAATATATGCATTTTATGCAGAAACAAAAAAGCATTATGGAAAAACAAGGTAAATAGATATTTAGCAATTATTTTTCCTCATGAACAACTGTTTCCTAAACTCCCAAGAGCAGAAGCATCTCAGGCATTTTAACACTGCTCAGTACATCCACACAGAAGTCAGTGTTTGTTAGAATATACCTGCCAAAGAAGAGTTAGAGGGAAACTGCAAGACACAGGGATGGGGCTGGTAGTCCAGGATCACTGCTCTAGCTATTTCAAGCAGCTACGCCAAAAATTCAGTCTGTAGGAGTCCACAGACTGGTAATCCCTGCCATCTACAAAGTATTTCCTAGTGCTCTACAAGTTAGGCCATCTGGTGCTGCATGAAGAGGGGTGGCAGTTCTTAACAACCTTAAACACCCTTAGGCTATGCAGCACGTGTTAAATCTCTTCTGTGGATCAAAGGAAAGACTTGAACTGCAGTTCACACAAATGTCCTTCCTTCCAGGAGATGGATAAATGGACACAGTCCAGACTCTGAAGCTCAAGTCTACTCGTACATCCAGCAAAAAACATGCATCAAAAAGGCTCTGGGTTCTGCTACTGATGGATCCGGAAGTTTCAAGAATTGTCACAAGGGGGAACTGCTTTCCTCAGATGAAAACAGAGGCTTGGGAAACAAATCACACCTTGTGCTGCTCACAGTACAGTCCACAGCACCATCTGCTGCCAAAACAGAATAATGCCTTCACAGTAGTGTCAGTTTGATGGAAATGGTGAAGAGCATACCTAAATTACACCATCCTTTAGGATCTCACTCATTAATTTCTTCTTGAGCATTTTTTCCCTTCACTCTCCTCTCCCTCCCCTCAAAGCACTTTAATCACTGGAGCTACAAGTATAGCTGCTGGCTAACGCAGCTGTAGACACTGTCCTGCTGCCCATCTCCAGCAGTTTTGCAGTTAGCTGAGTCAGCCTGTGCCCCCACATCTCCCTTCCCAGCACCTGGCTGCTGCAGCCTGTCTGTGCAATGGGACCCCACGGCTGCTCCCACGGGGCCAGTGCTCAAACCAGTGAAATAATGCCTGTATGTAACACCATTTGGAGTCCTTCTTTCTGTAATTTTAAATATGTCGGGACACAATCCATTTAAAGGGGAATAAAAAGATGGGATAAAAAAAAGTATGCTTCAGCACAGCTGTATATCTCAATGCTCAAATCATAAAACTCTTAAATCTTCCTTCCCTCCTGCCCTAGGCAACAAAGAAATCATCAGACTAGACTAAGTCCAATTTAACTTAAGGTACTTTCAGCACATTTTTCCCTCCATCTTCATATGGTAACCAGGATACAGCCTAAGCATAATCCTAGTATTCCAATGATTTAAAAGTGCACTTCTCACTTCGGCCAACATACACAGAATATCAGGCCTAGTTCCCCTCCCTGTTCTAGATGACTGGCATGCAGTGGCTGTCTCCAAAGATAGCACACCTAAGAGGACAAAGTCTAATAACAGTCTTTTTTAGCAGGTCTAGCAAGGCACCTCTCCTGGTATGCTCTCCTACCAGCTGCATGAGGAAGTTATCTTCCACACACTATAGAAACCTCCTAGACTGCTTCCTCAGTGCTATATTTCCAGCACGTATCAGGGAAGTTAAGTTCCCCATGAGAACAAGGGCTGGGGATCACCCAACTTCTGCCAGTTGCCCACAGAAAGCCTCATCTGCCTCTTCATCATGGTTAGGTGAAGGTCCATAACAGACCCCCACCAGGATGTCAGCCTTGTTAGCTTACTCAGAGACTCAACCTTATTGCCAGCCTCAAGCTCAACAATATCAAAACAGCCTCTAATATATATAGGCATATCACCACACCTCCTTCCTTGCCTATCCCTTCTGAAGAGATCATAGCCATCCCCTGCAGCATTCCAGTCATGCAAGCAATGCCACCACGTTTCAGTAATGGCAACTAAGTGAAAGTTTGCCTGCCACAGGACGGCTTCTAGCTCCTCCAGTTTGTTGCTCATGCTGTGTGCATTGGCATAGATGCACTTCAGCTGAATCATTTGCCTCAGCCCCAACCCCATCTTCATTCCACAAGGCTCATCTCTAACAAGCCTCATTGTAACCCCTTCCCAATTCATACCTAATTTAAAGCCCTCTCAACAAGCCCTGACAGGTCCTGGGCTAGGATCTGCTTCCCCCTTTGGGTCTTACCTATCTCATCTGCAGTCAACAGGCTAGGAGCCAAGTAAACCACTCCATGGTAAACATGGTAAAAGAAAAAAAAAAAAGACAAAATTCCTGTGATGGCACCAGCTTCTTGGCCACGTATTTATGAGATGAGTTTTCTTGGTCCTCTCAGTATCCCTCCCTGCCACTGAAGAGATAGAAAAGAATACCACCTGTACTCCCACTTCAACTATACTCCATCATCAAGGTAGGCAGGGAGGGGGTTTGCCTGCAATGCCAAGCTGAGTACTGTCTTCATTCCTCCCCACCTCTTAGGTACCCTGTGCTTGAGGCAACAGGGCAGGGAATCCACCACTATGGATGCATAGTCACAGTGCCTTTCTCACAGGTATGGCAGAGAGCTGCTCCACCAGTTTATCTCCTACTCACCCTCTCTGATGACCCTTAATCCCTTCACCGCTTCCTTAAGCTCTGCCTCTGCACTCAGCACATTATCCACCTGCTCACACCTCACGTAGGTGGTATCCCTGCCACCCTCCACCAGCAGCAACAGGCTCAGGCACTCCATGCAGCTGGAGACATGAACAGCCACGTTCTCGAGCAGTTACTTGGTTTGGGTTGCAGCATTCTTTTTGGCAAGAGTTTCCTGCCTAGTGGAGACCATGTCTAGATTTGTAGTATAGGAGGAAGCCAGTAAGTGAGTTAGTATCCTCAGTGGGAAGAGACAGTCCACCCTCCCTGCTTGAATGCTCTGCGCAAACTGCCCATTTCACACCCTTCTGATGATCCACACCATTTACTTGTCCTGTTAACCTCATTCCAAATGGACCACCTATACATTTGTGGGAGGACTGACTGCCATCATTCCTGGCTCTGTCCACACTGTGTCAGCACTGCTACACCTCAGGGGCTCAGCTCTTCCCGTTCAGACATGGGGGGGGAGGGGAAGGGGGAGTGGGAGGGGTGCTGGTGCCTCCCTCACTTTCCCAACAGCTCTTGCAGTGCTTTGCCACTGTTTTACCTCTCTGCAAAGGGCCTCTCGGTGCAAGCCTCCACTGTGGAGAAGATCTGCATGAGGTTTTTGCTGAAATGGCCCGGCTTGTTACAGAAAACGTCCATCTTTCTGGATCATTTGCAAAGTCACTTCCCAGTTTAGAGTTCCACCAACCCCTTTTTCCCTGCTGTTCTAGTTCATCTATTAATCACTTAAATCACTCATCACTGTGTTCATTTTACAAATCTTCACCACATTTGGTATCACCATTGTCTGCAACCTCACATGTATGTGTCCCAAGTAAAATCTCATTCTACCTCATGGTACAGGTTTCTAATCCTGCTTGGTCCTACAGCATTGACTCTTCATCCATGTAAATAGATGACTCACCCCTCTTGTACAGTGGGGCTGCCATGAACTCCATGAACTGAGCAGAACTATCCAGGTGCTGGATTTTCAAGAATCAAAGTGGTTTTGTTTCCAGATTTTTAGGTAGCAGACAAAAAAGACATCTTTAGGAAAACAGTTTCCTCTCTCAGACCAACTCTGACCCTTTGCAACTTGGAAAGACCTGACTTCATGCAAAATATCTTGCACTAAACTTCCTTGCCAGCAGAAAACAGCATGACCAACATTAATTGTACGTTTTCATAAAACAACTCATTTTCTGTTGTATTTCAGATTTTCAGGATAGAGAGAAAAGCATCAGCTGAAGAGAGCACTGATTAGACATGCCGGCAGTGTTTTATTCCTATCACTGTGAAGAAGCCTTGAACTATTTGTATAAGATGAATGCATTTGGTTTGAAGCAATTTGCTTTGAATTTGCTTCTTGAACTGATGGGATTAGGTGCTAAGGGAAGAGAAAGTAGAAAGACATGAAAGTAGAAAGGATGGGATACACGCAATATGTGCAAGAGCTGTAGCAATTCACACCATACTACAATCTAGGCAATGCTTAAGGGAATTGGCTACTGTCACTCATACTGTCATTAAGTGCTGGAAGCACATGGAAGGATGGTTCCATACTCCCTCCTGGGATTTTTTAACCCATCTCTTCATTCAGTTCCTGAAATTCCTACATGTGTTGAGTGCACAAGCCTCACAGAACAGTCTTTGGAGCCCCACACTGCATTACTGAAAGTCTTGAGAGAACAGCTGAGGAAACATTGTAGAAGCATGGAGGTGAGCACGGTGCTGAGCTCAGCATAGTCATCTTCAGGCCACGCATCCACAGAAAATCAGGAGAAACCGGCGTACAAAACAGGGAAGGAAAAGAACATGGGACTAAGGGTAAAGAGAACAGGTTCCTGGAATGGAAAAGAGCGGGTGAAGAAGAGAACAGAAGCTGTTTGCTTCCCGAGATCACAACAGAATGGTTTTCAAATTATCTGCTTGCATGCTGACTGTCTCCATTCTGAGTGTACTGAAGAAAGACCAAGCCTGTTTATTTTTCTGATGTTGTAACATCTAGAAAAAAAAATAGTAGTTGTCTGAGTACTTACACTTATTTTAACATTTCAGCTTTAAAAGAAATTCAGGAAGGGAATCTGGCATTCCTGGTACTCATTAGAACCACAAAGGAAAAGGTGAAGAGAGAAGAGGTAAACCAAAGTCTGGTTCGTCTCATCATGAAAGCTATTTACTGGCTACTCTCCAAATTCCTGCAAGCTTGGATATATACGCTAAGTCCAAGAGTGAGAATCCTCAAAGCCTATTTCATATAAAGGTCACAATAAAAGAGAGTAGTAACCATCTGATCAGTGCCACAGTAGCGAAAGAAGAAATGTCACCAAAACAAAACAATAAAAGTAGCAAAATTTCCTCCAGAAAATCATACGAATGCTGGAGCATCAGAAGCAATTACAATGATTTTTTCAGACCCACGGAGAAAGCTAAATATCTGAGCCGAAAAAAGTATTTAGGAAAAAATAAGAATACAGCCACAGAACTACAGCAAATTATACGAAAAGCTGAAAATAGACAACTGGACTAACTTTGTGCAATAGAAAAGACAGTGAAACTAGAGAATGACCTATCAAGGCACTTAGCAGCACACAGTAATGCTACTAACTTTGCATTTACCAAGTATCTTTCTGGCGCACACTTTAAATCTCAATTTTTCAATTTGCCACAATTCCACAATCAACACAAAAAAAAAACCCACATCAGTGCCTTTTTTTTTTTTTTTTTTTAAAACAGCACTTGCCCAATATGCTTAAATCCAAAATCTCATTACAACAGGTGATCAGACACTGGGTTAGCCAGTACTGAATACAGCTTTCTACATCTGTTCATCACAGCACCTTGCTAATCTAATACAAGCAAAAAGTCTAGCAGCTCACATTAACTTTTTCAGAATTTAGATAAAGCAAGGATTTGTTTCTGGGACAAACACTGGCCTCAGAAATCAAAAGCTTCCTTTACAAAATGATATTGAGAACTGCGTATGTCATAAAGAAAAAAAGCTGCAGAGCAGTACTGAATAAAATTTTGTTGTAGGATGCTTTTTATCTCCAAGAAATATTGTCTTCTAGTATTTTTTTTTATCATCTATAGGAGATAAAAGGAAATAATATTACAAGATATACATTTCATACGATTTCTTTATTTCCCTTCACACTGCACCTATTTTACCAGATGCATTTCAGATAAATGCTTGGAACAGCACAGCTCATAAAACAGTTCCAAATGGAAAAGCATTACGATTTGCAACTCTTGGCCCCATCTGCTTGTGAGACAATAAAGGCCAATTGTTTCTCCTTCAGTGACAACAAGATAATCACAGTGACCAACACAGCACAATAATTTGATTCAGTCTTTTCAGGCCAGTCTTCTCAATACAGTCTTATATGAACAGAGAGACAGTCTAATTGATGCTGCCTCAGTGTGTTAAACTGTTGAGCCTTTTACCCAGTATCAGCAAATCTTGACTTGAAGGATGCACAGAAAGGAGGTTCCTTTCAAGAAGACTGAAACATGACAACAAGAAGAGGGAGACCACAGCCCTCCCCCTGGTTCTGTCTGTCCAGACCCCTAGCCACATGAATGGCCCTTAGCTATGGGTATACATGCTGCCACCAGCACAGGGAGCAGCTGGCAAGAGCCAAAAGCGCACATCCAGGAACTAATCAACCACTGAAAGAAGGCCTTCCTTACTGGAACCACAAACCTCCAAGCTAACCAGGGATGGACAGATTTGGCTATCATCTGTACTGTGGCTTCCGAGACTGTACAATACACGATCCAGTTCACTGCTACTGCCAGTCCTCCCTTTCTTGGGCCTGGGGAGTTTCTACCATCCAGGGACTCTGAAAAGCCAAGCACTGGCTGAAAAGAAACCATAGCTCCATGGAGTTGGAGTAGCAGTTGACTGTTAAGGAAGGTCACTGACAAGTGACTTCAATGACCTTTTGTGAAAAGCTTTCAATGAAAGGCAATTATCATTCCAGAGCACAGTAGGGCAGGGGAGCAGACAGAAACGGAAAACAGACTACTGAAGAGCAAACCTACCCTTGCGCAAACCCTGAAGATGTAGAAGTGGGTAGGTGGGGTGAAGGTGGTTTTAGTTTGCCTTTAGTTCTCACTGGTATAGTCTGTTAGTAATAGGCAACATCACATTCATCTCCCTCATGCTGAGTCTGTTTTGCTGGTGATGGTAACTGGCGAGTTACTTCTCTGTCCTTATCTCAACCCACAAACTCTTTTCATCCTATTTTCTCTGCATGTCCTGAGAAGGAGTGACAGAACTATGATGCTGAGCTGACCCATGGATGTTAAACCACCACAGACTTTTCAGAACAGAATTCCACAGGTATTCTGCCTTCCTCCACAGCCACGTGTCCTGTTTATGTCTCTCCCAGCTTTCTGTCTCCAAATCTGTTTATCTGGAAAGGATTGCTACCTCAAGCATAAGATATCCTCAACTTTTATTTTGAACAGATTGGAGTGATAGGGATGGGGAGTCCATAGGGTTATTTGGCACCTCTTTTTTTTTTTTCCAGAAACAACATATCTGCAAAGTCTGGCAGGGTACCTTGTTCAGATGTGGCCACCAACTGTAACTTAATTTTCCATTCCTATTTTGACTGTTTACTTCTGCTAAGATAGAAATAGACTTAACATATGAGATGTTATGTCCCATTCAGCCCTACCTTAGAGACAGATGATTGTTTCTGTTTTCCTTAGCCAGGCCATGAGGACCTTCAAACAATCCCTTCTCTGACCGTAGTAAACTGTGATGCTTGTATCAGCGACATGGGCTCCACTTATGCACTACAAGTGAATGAATTACTGTGGTTTCAGAAATTACCACAGTCCAAAAGGTCACTACATAGACTTAATAGGCTAAATCAACTTAATTCTTACTGCTCTCCCCATTAAGCTTAAAGTCACAAAGATACTTGAAACTTATTATTTCACTTTGCCATCGAGGCCAGCTAAGAGGCTATCTGGCAGCTGTCCACTACGGCCCAGCCGACAAGTAAAAGAGCACCAGCTCAGTTGTTTCTGATACTGTAAACTATTTCTGCATGGAGTGGTAAATAAATCCCATTAGGCATCAGCTAGCCCCTGGTAAATCCCTGGCATTTACCCCTGGTAAATACCGAAGTTCATAAATTCAGTTCTATGAGTTGCATGGCTGGACTGCTAAATGCTTACTTCAGCGCTTCCAGGATTGGAGTCTCTTATCTGATATACTTTTATACAGAGAAATAGGCATAGGAAGGGAGAATCAGAAGAAACAACAGCAAGAAAGTAAAACATTAGCACAAGTCATTGTCACAGTAGGAAGAGCCTGATAATGCTTACAGACCATCAAATCAACTCAGGATTACATAGTGCTAGAAAGTATTTGAGGTTCTTGCAATACATATAAAGATGCAGTGTGACCTGGAAAAAGATATGAGCAACTGCATTTGCATGAACACACCCCAGTTGCAGTTAAAGTAGCAGTATAAGCTGTATACTGTCTTATCAGTACCCACACCTACCAATATCCAATAGTACACTAAGTACTGCTTTGGTAGTAGAATCCAAGGGGAAAATCTGCAGGAACAGCAGATAAGGAGGGTGGCCTATCCTCAGACCTAGTCCTGTTTGATGGCAAGGGAATGAGAGCTTTTACGTGATCTCCTGTTGACTGAACACAGAGGGGTCTTTACCAAAGCAGTTTTAGATGAGAATTATGCAATTCTGCATTTAATTCTTCACGTGGCAACCATTCTTCTGAAGCACAAAGTTTCTTCCTCATTTTACTAAATGGCAAATACAAGAAATTAGAAAAAAGAAGCTCCCCAGACAGGAGCTAAGGGAAAGCAAACCATTATCTGGAAGCAGCTATCTTAATAAGGCATGTTGATTCACAGATAAAAAACATAGGGGACAGTCAAACCAGAGTATAAATAAGGTCTAGTAGGTGACTTGTCTTCTGGGTATCACAGGCACAGAATTTTCCAAGGCAGTGTGTGCATGCAAAATACCCAAATATCTTGGAAGGAAATCCTGACTCTCTACCAAAGGAGTTGCCAATAAGAAGATGCCTTGAGTATCAAAGCAGATTTCTAAACATTTTCTCAAAAACATTTCAAGTTGGAAAAGAACTTACCTAGCTAACTTAAGTGCCTCCAAGCCAAACAAGGAAAAGGAATAGTGTCAACAGACATAATTGCTTTGATTTGAAGGAGGTAGGAGCGATTATTTGTTTTCATCAAAGTAAAAAATTATGTCAGCAAGTTTAAAGTCAATGAAAGAGCAAGTGTTTCAAAGCAATGAAAGAGAAGACGATCACTAATGACCAAAGCACTTCCTGAATTGAATTTGTTGCTGTATTGTTTCTACAGACCTGTGCACTGATGCAGATTGGTGAAAGCTTTTGCAGAGAGAAAACATTATGAGTTGCATTTGCAATTTGGAAACCTTAGCGTTAATACTGATATATACAATAAACAGTATGAAATGATAATCTAGTTCAGTGTCTCAACAGTGGGCACAAGATTGAAGTTTTCTGTTTCACACTTGTTACAGGACTAATCTTCCTATGTTTGAACTCTTTTAAATGTCAGCTACAAGTTCTTACATAAAAATAAATACTGATGTTGTTTGCTACTTACAATAATGATGCATTACAAAAAAAGCTGAGTAAATTTGTAAGAAAAAGCAACGAGCATGTGAGTTACAACAACAGTTACTAGCTACAGACTTTGTCTTTAGTGCTTTTGATACACAGGACTTCTTCAGACCGTTTCTAACGGCAACAGCAGTAGCTCTACATATTATTCTAATAAAACACATTCTATCTTGGAACTGTCCAGCTAGGCTGGAACAATGGGTCAGATATAAACAGGGATATAAATGATCTCCCACAGTCTACAGTAGGGCTGCACCAGCTTAAACTGGCAGAGGGTCTACTCCAATAACTGCTGTATATTCAAGTAAAATTTAGAAAGCTGACATTGCCCTGCACAGAAAAGCACTCTCACACTACAAAAATATTTATGTAAGCACACACACACATAGATATTTAAGACAAACACCATACCTCATTCCTTCTGTGGACCTATTCTGGTAGTTACGGTAGAGTTGAGGAACACCTAACATGGCCTCTGTGAAAACTGCAAGGAAGCCCAAGGTTTCCACAAAGAGAGATGAATCAAGCCAGAGATAAGTGATGTAACCGGTGACGCCAGTGAAGGTCAGGACACACTGCACATAGTCCGTAAACTTGCTCCAATGCCAAAAATAGTTCAAGTCAAAATCTGCAACAGAGTAAAAAAGGAAGAATAAAATTTCCCAACCTGATTCAAACTTTATCAGAATAGAATTGATAAAGTCAGTCTTTGGGGACAGAAAAAAATAGAAAATACAAGGAAAAGGATTTAAAGGTAAAAAAAAAAGGCAACACCAACAAAAAAACCCACAATACTTGATTTGGAAAACATTTTTTGTCAGGGGTGTTCAATATGAAAACAATACTACAAAGAATTACAAACTATCAATATATTTACAAAAATGAGTTTTAAAGATAAAGTGTTGTCTTCAGATAGGAAACACAGAACTCTGGAGATGAATCTAACAGAGCTGACATAAGAAGGGCTCACAACAAACTTTACAGTGCCAAGTACAGCCACATCAGCACAAGCACATTCTCATTCAGGACTATTGTCTTTCAAACTGCCTCAATCCAGGCTGAAAGGTCCTCTCAAGTCCACATCTCTGCTTCCTAGTGTGCTACTGCTGCCTGCAGTAACGGCAGGCTTCTGTGCACAGGCAGCACCGCTTTACTGAGGAAGGTATGTGGCTGCGCAGAGAATCCAGCCTGGAACAAGTCTTCCCATACACAGCACCACTTTTCACTCCAAGGACAAAATGCACTTTCACATTTGTACTTTACTTTGCCAGCAAAAATAAGTGCAGGGTTTATACCCATTTTTGTATCTATCAGAACAAAGCACTATATCACTAAACACAATACCCTCTCTCAAGAGAGAATAAGACAAAGAACAAACCAAGCACGACACATGCTTACATTAACATACCACTGGAAGATACACAGCTATCTTATTGATGAATAAGAAAATATACCAATTTATGTCACTGCCTCTAAAGCAGTAGTTCAGAACGCTACAAAAGTTCTGCTATTAATTCTGACAATGAAGATACTGACCTCTGCTGGCTTACATTAACACAAACTCAGTGAAGTGAGAACAAATCTGCACAGGCAGGTAGGTGCTTAAGGATACATACATATTCCAAATAATCGTTTCATGTTCTGCACCTTTTCACACTTCAGTACGTGGCAGACATGCTTTATTAACTAGTTTCCCTTTTTCAGTGCTCAGCAAAATCAAGCCTCAGAACAACTACTGCATCCAGTTAAATAATTTTACTTTGCCATACAAAAAGGAAGGCAAAACCAGCCAGAAGCCATACTCAACCTATAGCATAACACTTTTAATAGCATTATGTCAGCCATTATCCAAAACTAAAATAATCACTCCACTGACAGAGCCACTGTCAACAAAATGTATACCTTCAGTACTTTATGGCAGTGGCTCCACAGCCTCAGAATTCACTGGCAGGGATGCAAGGCTAAATAAAAAGTACACCTAGAGCTGGCACAGCCAATCCAGCATGACAGCATCACACATGCATTGTTTGCTCTGTGAAGGCTTTCCTTTCTGGAGGTGAAGGAAGAACAAAACAGAATGAAGCAGAAAATTTAAGACATAAGACACACTATTCACAAAGGCAGGAAACACGTTACTCAATTTTCTTAACTTCTACTGCATGTTCTGGAGATAATAGGAAGAGTCAATGAGAACTGTGACAAAGAAAATGATGCCCAAACTTCCTATTCCTTCCACTTTGCTGTCCTGTATCTGTGCCACGAGGGTGGAGAAACACTGGGAGAGGACTCCTAGAGAGGTGTTGATGTTTATGAACCTATCGGCATTCAAAACGCGTTTAGGCAATGCCCTCATTAATGGGCTTTAAATTTTGGTTAGCCCTGAAGAAGTCAGGCAGTTGGACTTTACGATCTTTCAAGGTCCATTCCAACTGAACTGTTCTATTCTATCCTTATTCTAACAAAGGAGCAAGAGGGAGAACAAAAATTCACTCAAATTTTGCCACGACGTTCTCAGCTTCTTGAGCAATTTCAAGCAAATGACTTAACACAACAGATTTAACACTATTCCAACTGTTAAAATAGCAAGAGACACTCTCTGGTAAAGAGGCATTCGGGCTTACTATGGGGACAGAATAATTAACAGCAGAAATAAAGTAGGTGAAGAGAAAATTTGGCTATTTAAAAAAGCAACCTCCATCCTAGAAGAGGAGAGCTACTAATGTTTTTTGAGTAAGGTGTAATATTTACTTTTACCAGATTATTTCTTTAATTCTGAGATGTTCTCAAAGAACCTTAAGCTCTTTTACAAACACTTCAAGCACTGGCTTTCAGTCCTTAAAAAGAAAACTGTCTTTTTTATAATTCAGACCTCTTGTATTCAAGCACACCACAAGGAAAACTTGCACTGACTTTCTAGCAACAGTCATTCAACATTATATAGCATTCAAAACTTTGATTCAGACCAATTTACCAAAGGAAAATTAGCAGCTAGTGGCAGCCATAGGCAAGAACACATAAACCTTACTCCTCCAGACAGTACCAACCATAGAAGAGACCATCTTGGTCCTCAAGCTGCCTATGCAGTCATTATACCTTGAATCATAACCCTACAGCTCAGCTTGGAACTTGCTTGCATGGCATCTTCTACATGCAGGATCCTCAGCCCCTCACTTACTAAACCCTCAACACAGCTATCATAGTTGCCCTGCATACATTGGGTTTCTCCCTTTGTTCTCCGCATGCTCAAGGATCCTTTAAGATATTTATCACAGTACAGCAATTCTTTATTTCCCCAAATTCACTTTATTAACAGAAACGAAAATCATATCTATATGCAGGTGCCAAAGTTATAAGTTTGTGTCAATGCTCACACAGCTTCTGGGAGGTCAGCTACGAAACCATGAGGTAATCACATGTTTAAGTACTTGCATATGGCCATGGATTTTGTAGCTGACCTCACAGAAGCTGTGTCAACACTGAAATGTGCTTATTCAGTATTGCTGTACTGAAGTCTGTTTCCATTCATGTTAAGTACTCACGTCTCTGAACCTAGGATTGGGCAAACAATAAATCTGGTAATTAGGTCCTTTATTCATCATCCTTGGCCTGAAAATCTTAAGTATTAGTTCTGTTATAGTAACAAACATAGATGAGAGAACTGGTGCATGACACAGGGCTCCAGCTGAAGCAATAGTTAACTACTAAGAGGAAAGAGATTCTCCTCTGTTTAGTCTCTTGCTCAAAACCATAATGATGATGCACAGTGTCTGTTTCTCTGTACTAGGTTACGAGTAAATTCTAGTTTCCATTATCATTTGCTTGATAATGTTTTCCTTGAAAGTAAGCAAAAAAAAGGAGAGGTAAGAACAATCAGAAACTTTGCAGCAGCCTTTCAGAAAAACATCTGAATTATATTAAAAACAGTCCAATATGTAATCACTAATTGTTCTGTTTTACAGATTTACTTTCCAAATGCTGAAGTATATTTTAGAACACTACACATCAAAGTCTGCATTACCAACTACTTCCAGGAAAAAAAATGGCTTAACTAAAGAATAGAAAGTAATAGCATATCTGTCCTTTAATATAGGTCCCAGTTTCTGTCTCCCCTGCAAATATCACTCTTTTTCTCTAAAAAGGTGAAACAGGAAATTCTTCCAAACCACAATATATTTCTACCAAATATCTCAAAACCTGACCAAGTTAAGACTGGATGCATAGCTTCCCGTTCTCTGAAATGGCCAGGCACTGCTTGCAGTGTTCACTGTTCACAAGCTCCCCATCCTGCTCAGAAAAAGATTTATGGCATGAATTTGTAAGCATACTTAGTCAATTTAGTTGAAATGGTAACTCCCAGTCACTAATGTCCTGGATTGATCTGAACTGACACTACTGCAGTGAAAGGTATGATCTTATTATCCATGCTTGCATTCCTTAATCCACTCAGGGAGCTGCAATTTAAACATCTTGATCCATTTATAGATGAGAGACTTAAGCTGGAAAATCCTATTGATGCTGGGGGAAGGAGCAGCTCAGCTGATCTTTTATGCAGTAACTGGAGAAAAGTCTATGTAGGTTGAGGGTAAAGAAAGATGAAATTAAAAGACCCCCAATGAGAGGCATACTGCATGCTAGATAAGAAAAACACAAAGCAGACAGAAACAGTATTGCCATCAGTCGTGGCTAGCATTAATCAAGCCAAATGGCAACTCAAAAACTCGAGATTCTGGTGTGGAATTAATGCTTAAGTGACACACAGTCCACAATGTTGACTCTCACTTGAAGATGACACAGAGGTCCAAACAGCAAGTCATATCTAGCTAACAAGCATTTTACAATGTCAGCTACCACCTTAGTTCCTTGGGGGAAGTGAAGCAAAGACTGACATCCTAAAAATAGTGCCTCACCTCTATCATAGTAGCAGATTTCATACTAATACCTAATCTAAATCTACCTCGTTTCAGTTCAAAATCTTTATCCCTTGCCCTATCGCTATATACCCTAGAAAGGCCTTTATCCCAGGCCCTTAAATAACCTATCCTTGCAAGGCAGATGAGTTTCTAGTCAAATATCCAATCCCTGACTTAACAAAACTGGAATTCAAAGCCTCAAGGCCTAGATGATGTGAAAGGGACTGATAACATTAATTCAGGCAACCTGGACCAGTTCCAAAATGCATTTACAGCTAGGCAATATTTCAGGTTATCATCCATGGTCTGTTTACTGTAAAATGCACACACAGTTCAAGGATGCAGGAGCTAGGATTTACAATTCTCTGTTCTGTCTGTGTCTTAACCACCGGGCTATGATAAGGCAGGCTCCCTCTCACACGCTCTTTGGCTCAAGAAGCTCGTGGCCTCTGCTGTAAAAGGGGTTCATCTCTGAGCAGCAGGCAAATATGACGTCCCTCCTCATCTCAGCCTGGCAACAAGGCCAACTCTTAACAGCTGAAAGACACAGACTTGCAATCCCAGGCTGAGAAGAGAAATAAACTCAGACCACACACATGCATTGACTAACTGCCCTAAGCTACACTCAGGCACTGCAATCAACAGTTGCATCATAAGATAAATTTTGCCACATCCCTGAAGAGGACTCGGGAAGCACCTACAGCAGGAACTGGGATCCAGGCACTGAATTCTGTACACTTGCAGTCCTTCAGTTGTACCAGATCCCTCTCTGCCTCCAGCATCACCTGCCTCCTAGCAATCCTGATTTCAGGGTTGCAGCAGGATGCAGACAAGCACATGGGTTAGCGCAGGCATGTCCAACCCGTGGACCATACGCTGTCTGGCATGGCTCACAATGCAGCCTGCTCCCTGCCCCACACCACCATGGAGGCCCCATCACACATCCCTGGGCATGCAGCCATCACTCACCAACAACCAAGCATCAGTATGCTATTAACCCTATCTGGGCTGAAACCAGGGCACGTGGAAGGTGCAGTGCTTACTCAAGTTATGGCAAATAATTTTATGCATTTTGATACATTGGGTAAAGGTAGTCCTGTGAACAGAAAAAAAATGCAGTTGTGCTTTCCCTTTTGATAAAAGAATTTGAGAATAAGTTTCAAGATCAATTTTTAATTTTTAATTAAGTTTCATAATCTTTTTTTTGTATACTTGAGACTCAATTTTCAGTTGACATAAACACACTACTTGTGAAATTTCAAATGGAATGTACAGAGTTGTAATCAAAAATTTGATCAGGTCTCTTTATCATACTTTTATAAGACTTATCTTACCAGAGAGAAATTGCCCTCACTTCACCATCACGTCTTACTCATGTTATCACTTCTTAGCAGTACGCACATTTGTGAACAACTGTTTTCAAGGATGAAGCAGAGGAAGAGTAAAATTTCATCAAAAATCTGATGAACAGCTTGAAAGCTAAGAATGGCAACTGCTGCCACTGAACCAGCCTGATGCGTTAGCTGCACAAAAAACAAGTTTGCAAATGCCACTAGTTTTAAGTTTTTTTAAATCATTTTATATGTTCTAAGAAAAAAGCATTAAAATAGAATTTTTAATAGTTAATGCATATAAACGAAATATATATTTTACAAGGGCTGCTCTGAAAGTAATGCCTCCTATTTATGTTGGCCTACCATGTCAGAGACAGATGTCAGTGGTATGGCAGTAGAGGTTGAATCTTCCTGCCAAAATTCCATTACATTTTGTTGCTACATGACAGATGGCAGCAGAGGGCTGGTCTGACAGAATGGCATCTGACATGGAGGAGTGTATAAAGCAGAGGTGGAAATGAACTCTTCTTTGGTGAAAAAATTGCACCCATTGACATTCACTGATGCTTGCTGAACACTTATGGAGAGCGAACAGTGGATGTGAGCACAGTAAAGTGGTGAGCGGTGAGTTTTATCAGTGGCAACAGCAGGTTACCTCTTCTGAAGCAGACTGTCATGAGTACGGCATGCAGGCTCTTGTTCTTGGGTGGTGAAAATGCATAATGTTGGTGACTGAAAAAAGTGTGATTTGTAGCTGAGAATTTGCTCTATTAAGCAGTGTTACTGTGATATTTGTATCTGATGCAGTTTCCATGGAAACAATTAGGAGGCATTACGTTTGGAGCAGCCCTCATAAATGTAGCCCTAAACAATTCTTCTTCACTCAATACAGCCCAGGTAAGCCAAAAGGTTGGACACCCATGGGTTAGTACTTCTCACTTTGCCTATTCCCATCAGCTCCCAGCCAGCTGGTGAGTTTCTCCTATCTCCCTTCTGAAATTCCTGCATATCTCACAAGGCACCCAGGAAATCACTGGCGTTACAAGAGCTGGAAGGCTCTGACTGACTCTTACTGGGTGATACATAACTTCCCATCAGCTACGCATCCAGCTTGGCACTTTCTTCTTTTCTTACAGAAGGACAAAAGGATTTAGCAGTAGAGTATGAAAACTGAGACACTTAGATTTTCTTTCTTCATTTTTTGAAGAAATGATAGAAATCTTCTATCATCTTCTATCTTTTATATTCACTGGAACTGAAGAGGAACTTGCTATCTTTCACTTACGGTACAAAGAGAGGAAATGAGAGTTTAGCACCAAGAACTTCTGTCTCTAATCCAAACCTCCTCCTTTTCAAAAAAAATTAAGGAATCCTTCATCTTGCATAGAAGATGCTACTATCAGCGCTTTCTGTTTTCTTTCCTTCAGGCCTGTGATTTGGGAATTTCTGCATCTGTACATATTCTTAAGCATCTGCACAGCCCCGCCACCACAGCATTCAAGCATCTCTTCACATGTTAGTCTTACAACATTCCTGTCCTACAGTCCCTTCTTACTCGGCCTTCACACTGTTACTCAGATACTGTCTCTTCTTCCTCTTCAGAAATGAAACCACCCAGAGAGTCTTGAACCTTCTGAAAATAACACCCCAGCCTATGTAAAAAAAGACTATAGTCACTTAATGAAATCTATTTTTTATTTCCTTTGAAAGCACCTACTGAGCTTATATCACCTCATTTTATGTGGTGTCACCAGCTTTTATAATCTCTTATGCTAGATCTCCCTTTAGTCGTATCAAGCTTACCTCCTCAAAAAAATTACACAGGAGTGGAGTAATACCTGCCTTATTCTCTTCCAGCGCTGGCCCCACCTCAGAGCTTCTCATTCACTTTCCATACTGTTCTTCAGCACAACATACCTCTAAGCATAGGATTAAATTTCCTCTGTGAAGATAAGCCTTCTCAGACACACTAGTACTGAAGTTATCTACTGGATTACTGCTATTTCTGCACTCTGCTCAGTACAGAAGACAACTCTCTTCATTCTACTCCAATGCACTGACCATCTTTCTCACGCGCTGTTTCCATTAAACCATCTCAAAAGCTGGAAAAAGCAGCTATTAGGTGACTTAAAAGATGACTGATGGAGGAAGACAGCTTAATAATTAGGTGAATCATAGACTCACCAAGGTTGGAAAAGACCTATAAGATCATCCAGTCCAACCGTTCACCTATCACCAATAGTTCTCACTAAACCATGTCTGTCAACACAATGTCTAAATGCTCCTTGAACACCTCCAAGGTCAGTGACTCCTCCACCTCCCTGGGCAGCCCATTCCAGCGCCTGACCACTCTTTCAGAGAAGCAGTATTTCCTAATGCCCAGCCTGAATCTCCCGTGGTGCAACTTGAGGCCATTCCCTCTAGTCCTATCACTAGTTACATGAGAGAAGAAGTTGACCCCCAGCTCACTACAACATCCCTTCAGGTAGTTACAGAGAACGATAAGGTCAGTCTGGAGAAGAGGAGGCTCAGAGGTGAACAACCCCAGCTCTCTCAGCCGCTCCTCATAAGGCCTGTGCTCCAGACCCCTCACCAGCTTTGCTGCCCTTCTCTGAACACGCTCCAGGGCCTCAATGTCTTTCTTGCAGTGAGGTGCCCAAAACTGAACACAGAACTTGAGGTGCAGCCTCACCAGGGCTGAGTACAGAGGGACAATTACTTCCCTACTCCTACTGGCAACACTATTTCTGATACAAGCCAGGATGCCATTGGCCTTCTTGGCCACCTGGGCACACTGCTGGCTCATGCTCAACCGAGCATCGACCAATACCCCCAGGTCCATTTCCTCCACACAATCTTCCAGCCACTCTGCCCCAAGCCTGTAGCATTGCCTAGGGTTGCTGCAGCCAAAGTGCAGGACCCAGCGCTTGGTCCTGTTGAACCTCATCCCATTGGCTTCAACCCAGAAATCCAGCCTGTCCAGATCCCTCTGTAGGGCCTTGCTACCCCCAGGCAGATCAACACTTCTTGCCAGCTTGGTGTCACCTGCAAACTTAATGAGGGTGCACTCAATGCCCTCATCCAAGTCATCAATAAGGATATTGAATAGGACAGGCCCCAGCACTGACCCCTGGGGATCACCACTCATGACCAGCCACCAGCTGGATTTAACTCAATTCACCACCACCCTCTGGGCCCAGCCCTCCAGCCAGTTCTTTATCCAGCAAAGAGTGTACCTGTCCAAGCCATGGTCTGCCAGCTTCTCCAGAAGAATACTGAGGGAGACAGGATCATACAGCTAGGAAAGCCACTGAAACATGGTAGCGGTGAACCAATTAGTGCTGTGGAAAACCAGCTATTAATATTTTAAAGTTGGAACAGAAGGGGCACGAACAGCCTTATAAACTACATTGAGACAGTGAAAGCACAGACTTCAGGAGGAGTGTATCAAGGAGCAGCAAGGGAAGGAAGACAGGAAGCCCAGAGAGCACCTCAGCAGAAGGAGCTTCGACAGCTCTGGGCAGCAAACATTCCTGATTCTGCTCACCTCCTGCTCAAGAGCATCAAAAAACCCACGACAAGTCAAACTAAAAAAAAATACTCCCTCCCCCAATCCTTTACCTGCAGGCACAGCTTTGAAGTCAGGCCTTTGCTCTCAATCACACTAACAATGAAGGCAGCAGATTATTGCCACACTCAGTCCTCTTTTGGCTAGATACTACGCTAACTATAGAAATCAGCTTCTTTTTTAGACAATAAGCCATGCAGGGATTATGTGGATATTACAGCAAGAAGAACACATAGCAGCAAGTTACTAATTTTAGAATCATTTCAACAGTATTTTACACTATTCTCAGCGTGGTTTATCTAAGCTACCACCCACAGCCCTATCGGGCTGTACAAAAAGGCCTCCAGACAAAAGACTTCTTTCTAAATGGGAATCACCTGAGTACTGCAGAGTAGATTGCCTTGGCTCTGCATTCTTGTTGCTGGAGTTATAAACTCTCTGTGAAAACAATTTATTTTGAATAGTACTGGAGCTTATTCTTTGAACTCTAAGTCTGAAAAGATATCAAGAATACTATAATATCGGAAACAATGTGCACTCATAATGATCATACTCCATGCAAAGACTACAATTAGCTAAATAAAAATAATTCTAAATACTAAAAAACCAAGCCACGCATTAGCCCAGATGCAGGCTGCCTCAGATACTGCAATGCCACAGATTACAGCACCAGGTTGCACAGATAATACACCAAGTTACCCTCCAGCAACTCTGGAATTAACTGTTAAATAACATGACACCCGCTTTTGAACTGCATGTCCCCACAGAAAACGCCTAAGAGCCACTAACTTGCATAAAGAGAAATGACCTCTTATTTTTAACCCTCTCTGGGTTTGACCTATCTGAGGCCCTGTTTTTGTAGTGCCTTCATGATAGAGAAAACTTTTTTCCCCCCAGATACTTCAGTCAGGAATGCATGTGTGCATCGTAAGTATGCATACAACACAAAGCTAAACAGTATTCCTAAAAATATCAACTCCTATCCTCTTTACAACTTTTTTTTCTTTTTGAAAGTTTAGTCCTTGTTTCCTAGGTAACTCATCATGAGGCAAGACAAATTCTAGCACTCAAACTGGCCCTACTAATTTAGTATCCAAACAGCACTGCACTGTGCAGCTGCTTCCTTTGCTGAAATGTTATGTGGCCTGCTAAACATCTCTTGGGAATTGCTTAAGTTTACCTCAAAAAACCTACTTTCAGTATCAATAGTTCTGGTTTGAAATTATCATAAGCATGCATGAAGTGTAGGGAGATTTCTACTCTTTTCATTTGCATCTCTCCTGTCCAGACCCTGACTCATATATGACAATGTCAGTCATTTTCCTTAATACTCAAAACTGCTTTACAAAGATGCTAATACCTCAAAATGACCATGCAATCTTCTCCATAGGATTTCTTTTCAGTTGTAATCAAGAACAAAACAGTAGGCTGGTGAACAAGAATTCCATTTTTAAAAAAGAATATTTCTGGATTTTTGCTCTATACAGGAACAAAAGTAAGACACTAGAAAGGAGGAAGAGAAGCAAACATATAGATGGGATTTGGAAAACAAGTTCAAATTTTTACCCTCTCTGATTCAAAGTAAGCACCTTCAGCAATGGTCTTTCTATATCCTACTGGACCAGTCACAAGACATACTGAGGTCAGGAAACATAGTCTCTTTTAAGCATAAATCCTGCCCTTAACAGACAAACAACTCCGATCAAACATTCATTTAAATAATCTGTATTTGTTAACATATGACCATCCACATCAGTGAAAACGCTCATCTCCAGCAATCAATTCATCAATTTTTGTCCTGCACTAGCAGAAAATCTCAAATATTATTTGATAGCATAAACATCAGGTAAGCACACTGATGTTCGCAAAGCTGACTGTGGAAAGTTATCCACTTTGGGGGAAAGAAAAGTTTTCCAGATATATAAAGTGGAGAATAATTTAATCCTTCATATGGCTTTCTAAGGAAAGGAAAAAAAACAAGGACTGTTCTGGTAGTAGTAGATTTTCTGGAACTTACATAGCCTGCAGTGTTCTCTTATACCTTTAAGCCAAAATATTTTCTACTTACAACATGTCTGCATGAACCTAAATTACTGTATACAGTGACCAAACAGGAGCAACTTCCACACAAACAACTGCAGTGCAATTAGCAGGAAGAATTTACAGGGAAGCAGACTTGTACAGAGTTTCACTTGAGTACTTACAGCCTGTCTTACTGATTACAGCACTTGTAACTGGAGAGATCAATTGAAACAGACCTACCCTGAAACAGAACTTCCCCTACAACTTTCCAGTTGTTCAGTTAGACCACAGATTAATCCCCGCTTTGATGTGAGTATTGGTTGTTACGCAAGATGCATTTCTGAAAACTGCAGTTTCCGAACACCCTATGACTGCAGTTTAACATTCCATTACTCAAGGCACCTTCAGGATTGGCAAAGAAAAGTAACAGCAGTAGATTAAGTTTCTGTCCTTACCACTTTGACAGCAGTAGAAGTAAAGCACTCACAAGTTGCTCATGTTTCCAAGCGGAAGTACAAGCCGCTCTCATCCCTCTCAAGCTACAACAGAATTGTTTAGTTCCCTGAAACATTTCCCACTGAAGCCACAGTATTTGAGCTTTTCTCTTTCCTTTTTCAAAATTCTACCTCAAAAAGTAAAAAAGCCTGCAATTTCAGCCAGATCATTCCCATACATGGTCCAAAATGTGTTCCCAGAAACTGTTTTGTCAGTAATAACTGAGGTAGCAAGAAGTGCCAGGGGAGGGGAGAGCTGGGGGTACACAAAGGAAGAAAGGAGTATCAGGAAAAACTTAGGTTGACCTTGCTGCCAAGCAGCTTGGCACTCAACTGCTGCTGGAGGGGAAAGACTTTAGTTGTTATGCCCCTTCATAAGTATAATCAGTTTTAAAAAAAGACAACTACAGAAACCCAAAGCAACACAAGCAGAAGACAGTGCACTGGCAGTGCTTGCCCAATGAGATGACTGCCACCACAGGATACAGCCCTTGGTTCTCCTGCCCACACGATGCAGGGTTCTGCCTCCTTTGTCATGTCCTTTTCACATCCCTTAATCAGGAGAGCAGAGAATGGGAAGAAAGACAACAGATGAACCATAAATGATCGACTGCTGAACAGTAGGCATATCCATGAGTACCTCATTAAATTTCTGTGTGCAGCAGACGCCAAAGAACTGCTCAATCTTTGACATCTCCTGCACACAAATTTAATGAGGAACTTGTGGATAAGACTATCTTAAGTCATTTTGATACGCGGTTTGCTCTATTCCCTGAGTGCATAGTTAGATATTCTCCTACATCCTACTCCCAGCAGGGAGTGAAGAGAGGCCTAAGGGAGTAAATACTGTCTCTGGAGACACAATAAGGAATTTAAAGCAAAAGAAACTTCCTGAAAATAACACCTTTGATTTTTATAAGCTACAAAGTGCAAAGAATAGAGGAAAGTAGGAACATAAAACTTCAACATAAGCAAGGAGCCATTTCAAGTTTTAGTGGTTAGTAGGAATGGGCTAAAAAGAAAAAAAAAAAACAGGGGTGAGGGGGAGTAGAGAATAGAATGGGTTGGAAGGGACCTTAAAGATCATCTAGCTCCAGCCCCTGAAGATTTTCAACACCAGCTACGTCAGTGGAATTACACGAGTTGAACAAGACCTGTATAATTTAAGTAAAAATAAATTTGTCAAAACTCAATTCTAGGTTTTGGATTTTTTCCCCTACCCACAGGAGGGAATACAGGATCCTGATACAATGGATATAATACATATTGATCACAGAGCAGAGCAAGGAGAAAGTAGGGCACAAAATAAACGCATATGTAAGGAAGTGTTCAGAACATCAGGAAGGCTGGTCACGTAGTTTCTTTCATAAGAAGGAAACATGCTCATTACTAGCAATCAAAGAAGCTGGCTGCATGTGTCCTGACCATCACTATAAATTCATGATTTGCAGAAAAAAATATACCTTCTCTCTTGCTTATTCAAGAGGATACAAGGAAGCACCTTGTCATGAACATCCTTTTTTCCCCACCAACCTCACTCAGTATTATCACCCTCTTACACATAGTGTATGTAATTATTTTAGTAACAAGATAAAATTAAATTTAGACATTAAAAACATTTCTCTGAAGAACAGAACTAATTAAAAATTTAAAACATGATTACGCACACTTACTGAGGCCTATGTTTACCGATCTATTACTTAAATAGTTGTGCATCTACTTCATAGGTTTTAAGAGTCAAATACTAAACCTAAATAATTACTGGCTACTTCACTGGAAGCAGAGCTTAGAAATCTTTATTTGCTTCTGCAAAACAATGTTTAACTTTTTCAGTTTAGTTCAGTAAAAATGTTTCATTTATTCAAACAACAGGAGTTGACTCAACACCCACTCTCCTGTCTTAGAATAATGACTCAGAGCACAGAAGGATGAGATGGCCAGAAAATAAGTAAAGCTTACTAAAATTTATCTAAAAATAGATCCACTTTTTTTCCAGTTTCTACAAAATATAAATGCAGTATGCTGTAGTTTATTTTTTAAAATCTGTTATTCCACATTTCAATTAGAAATATTTTGAAACAAAGGGAATTTGATAAAGTTGCAAATAAAAATAATCTAATACATGACCATCTAAAGTATTTCTAACATGATTAAAAAAAAACCACAACACCTATTTGAATGGATAAAGGCTCCAAAGCGCATTCAGCAACATATAACTTGCAAAGAACTCCTTCTCCTCTCATCCTGTCTCTCCGCTGTCACAATGTCCCCCTCAATCCTACAGGAGTACAGACTGTGACCTGGAACAAGCAGCTGTTTAAGCTAGCACTGCTGAACACAGCATTGTCACACCACAGGCTGGGATGGAAAACCTTGCACCTACTTAATCATGAAAGAGATGGTCTAGCTCTTCTCTCCAGACACATTACAGTGCTGTTAGTTTCTATACACCAACTTTAACAATAACTTTGACTTTTTTCTTTTAAACACATCCCTTAAAAATATTCACTGGTACAAACTTAAGTTACTTGTTCTAATATTTACCACAATCATCTTTTCTAAAATAATTTATCTAGAGTGTATTGAAGTATCATGCCAAGAGGGAAGGAAGAGAGATAACATATTGCACTTCTTTGGAAGTTGACTATCACATACCAGTGAAGACGAGACAGAGCATGGGCAAAGGAAGATGATGTTTAAAGCACTAAATTCAAAAGAAACAGATTCTTACACTGTTGAAAGTACAACTAGCCAAGAGTTTAGTTATTAGTGTCTATAGCCAAGCCTGTGCTACTGCAGCATCCTCACCGAAGAGCCCTTGCAATGAATGTCTAGCTCTGTGCTGTTCTCCGTAACAATGCCTCTCTCTCCAATATTCAGGAATAGGAATAATTCATAAGCCTAGGAATAATACATAAGCAATCTTTTTCCTCATCCGTATTTATAAATTGCTCTTCAGGTAACCTGTTAATTTACCAACATCTGAAATGACAATTTGGTATTGCACCAGAGGGATGTTTCTTTTGGCTTCTGTTCTTCAGCATGCCTTGTGCCTGCAGGTTCACAAAAAAAGACTAAAAAAAAAAATCTACATTAATAAGAACTAACGTGAACTTAATGGTCTCAGAAAATTAGCAAGCAAAACCTTGTAACAAAGAGGGGGAAGCTTTATAAAATGCACTGCTGATCCTCAACACCACAGAGTGCAGCATTCATGCCAGCAAGTCTGAGCAATCGGAATGAAGTCCAACTGATGAGTCTGAGCTAGTGATTCAGGCCCTTTGCAATCAGCAGAGACAACCAGGCTTGTCTTCAGCTTCTGCAGATGACACAGGAGTCAGGGGTAGAAACACAGGAGAGTCAGGAGCTCTTTTTCTTTTATGTGAAAAATTGAAATTTAAGATGTTTCTCCACATTGAGCCTGAAATACCAAGTGGCAGAAGCAGTCCCAGACTAAATGAGGGTGAAAGCAGAACAGAGATGACTGCACACATTTTTCTGATGCCAACAACACACAGGAAATCAGAAGCGACTCAGCCCCCTGCCCTGACTCATCCTTACTTACCACTCACATGGCATATACACCACCTAGGTGCTGCTACTTAGTTTTCCCGTTTCAGACCTCAGGCAGAAAATGCAATTTCTTTTGTCTTCTCCCAGTGCCAACAGCCCAAGGAAACTGGGTAACTTGGAGTGCACAGTGCACTACAGATTTTTTTTTTTAGCTGAAACATCAGTCTAGGGCTTGACAATCCTTTTCCAGTAAGTATATCTTAGGTGAGAATCACTGTTTACAAATTGAGAACATATAGCGGGGGAAAATGGGAATCTTTCAGGAAAATAAAGTTATCCCTAATTGTTTATATTCAAGGATCACCAGTGTAGTGCATTACAGGCTAAAAGCATGACATCTGAAACAAGTAGTAATATGTGCCTTTCAACATTCAGCACAAGGAAATACTACATTAATGTCTTCATTTATAATTAAGGTCTTCTGAAATGCAGTCTTATTAAATACATTCCTTATTTCTAGCTTAGTAGAAACTAGCAACTTCATATTCCCAGTGCACTTTAAATGACAGAAGGCTAATAAGACATATAGGACATAAAATGTAGTTAAAAAAAAAGGTTAGGCTTAGTGCAACATGTCCGGGATCATCACCTCCACATATAGTCCCATTCATTAAGAGTATTATTATTTCTTTTCCAACTCAGTGCATTGTATGATTCAATGAAATACTTGATCGCCACAAGGACAGTCAGACACTAGCACTGGTGCCAGAGAGGTTATGGAATCCGTATCTTTGGACATACTCAGAATTCACCTGGACAAGACTCTGAGCAACCTCATCTAATTGGATCTGATTCAAGTAAGGAGCTGTACCAGATAACCACAGATGTCCCTTCCAAGCCAAATTATCCTGTGATCCCGTTCAAAGAACAAATATCACCATTCTGATCGAAATCTGATCAAGCATGTTGAAGCAGTGACATGCTCAAGATGTAGGCAACTGGAAAAGTTTCTCACGTCTCTCTATCACTCTGAAGCAAGACCTCTGCAGCACACATTCCCTGATCTGCATGATCAGGAGACAAGTATATTGTGTATGAACATTCAGATGTTTCACCACTGACACTGTGTTTAACTAATTAGTCTGGCTCCTACCATGAGGAAAAAGATCGCTCAAAATTTCTGTTTATTCACTGTTTTTACAGGCAGCAGAATAGGCCTGAAAGAAGAGTGTGTCTCTCACATGTTCCAGTTTGGGGCTTTGCTCAAGATTCAGAAACCCAAGTGCACCCCCATGTGGCTAAAAGTTGTTTTTCTTACTCCAGCTAAAATACATACACCACAAGCAAAATTTACACTTTGTTCACAGGTTTAATTCTTCACCACAACACAGACTAGACGTGGCACTCATGCCAGAAGCAGTATTTTCATAGCCACAGTTTTCTCAGCAGAAGCTGTTCAAGTCGTCTTCCTTCTACAAGACTGCACACAGCTGAGCTGCATGAAACTTCAGAGGTACTGCCAAAGGGCCGAACAAAAGGTATTGGCAGCCAGATCTGTTAAGACATCAGGAACACAGCGCTGAACCTACCTGCCTGTCATACCTGTTTACCAGGCATATCCAACCTGCAGCTGGTGAGCCACATGAGGCCTGGCCCAGACTGTCCTGTGGCCAGCTTCCTGCCCCACACCATCACAGTAGTGACTTTTCCCCATCGAGAGGCCTGGCCAAGCCCTGGGCACACACCCATCACCCAGCAACAATCAAACATCAGTGTGCAACTGACATTATCTGGGCTGAAACTTGGACACGGGGATGGGGCAGTGCCCTACTAACTCAAGCACATCTCTCATTCAGTTAAACCCTCAGCCAACAAAGGTATGACTTACGCTATGATGTACAGTACTCATTAAACCACCAGAACATACTTCTGCATGCACATTATATATAAACAAATCAAAACCTCTCAGCTGTTTGCACCAGTAAGAATTATCCCATTAAAATAGAGAACAGATTTGCCAACTCATCAATAAACCTCAAAGCAGTAAAACCACCGACTATTCTGAGTTGGAGGAGACCCACAAGCCCAGCTCCTGGCTCCACAATGGACCACCTACAAATCCAACCATATGTCTGAGAGCATCGTCCAAACAATTATTGAACTCTGACAGATTTGGCTCCACAACCATTGCCATGGGGAGCCTGTTCCAGTACCCAACTATCCTCTCAGTGAAGAACCTTTTCCTAACATCCAGTCTGACCCTCCCCTGACACAGCTCCATGCCATTCTCTCAGGTTCTATTACCGGTCACCAGAGAGAGGAGATCAGCACCTGCCCCTCTGTTCCCCTTGCAAGGAAGTGGTAGGCCACCATGAGGCCTCCACTCAGCCTCCTCTTCTCCGGGCTGAACAAACCAAGGGACTTAAGCTGCTCCTCATATACTTCTGCCCTCTAGACCCTTCACCATCTTCATAGCCCTCCTTTGGATGCTCTTCCAACAGTTTTATGTCTGTCTCATATTGTAGCCCCAAAACTTAACCTAGTGTTCAAGGTGAGGTGCACCAACACAGAACAATCCCTTCCCTTGACTGAGTAGTATAAAACTAACCAAACACTTCAGATTTAAATTAGAATTATGGTGTTTTCTTCTCCTACAAACTTCAACATTTTAAGAATTTGAACCACCAAGCATTTTTTTTTTAAACAACAACTTTAAAAAACCCACCCACACGGAAATGAGTAAAAGGTCACATTAAGTTACTCATTTCTGTTTAATTTTAACCACTTCAAATAGATTGTTTCAAAACGCTTAATCATATCTGAGATCACAGGCAGCCGTTTCTAACTCTGCCACTGTAAATAAAGAATTGCTGAATACTAGTAAAAAGACAACAGGAAGATAGGCACAAAAAGGACAGGACTTCTCAAGTTTACATTCCATTGGTTAGTGTTGCAAGCCAGTGAAAATGATTATAAAAATTAGGACAAACAACAAAATAAAAGTTTGATACCAAGTCCAGAAAACATGTTTTGAAAACACAGAAGAAAAAGGTGCCTTGCAAAATACTGCTATCAAACCAATACAAGGTACATTTTGGCACTAAATCTGAAAGGAGAGGTCAAGAAGATGAATAAAATCTAAATTAAAAGAGAGTCTATTTAATCTTTACAGGGTTGGTCTTTTGCTTTCAAGAAAGTACTCAGATTATACACAGATTAATGTTACTCTGAATTTCTCAGAGCTAGATCCAGATTCCTTAACTGTTTGTTGATAAGCATAGAAATAGAGACTAAATAAATAATCACAGTGATGCAGGCTGAACATCAGATGCTGCAGGAAATTTCTCACCTAGCATTCTGAACAATGCTGAAAGATACTCCTGTAATTTTCCCAGTTTCCTCTAGAGTCAGGGCTGGAAGAGGAGAAATACAACCCTGAAGACATGGATCCCTGTATCATACAGTATTTTGCTTTTATAATTTGAAGAAGAAAGAGAAAGATATAACTGTAGAAACACGCAATTGAGTGAATTCAACTGGTCATCAAAAACTGATTTATGAAATAGCTGAAAGCATCTTTTCCTCTATGAAAGTTAGAGGTGAGGAGGGGAAAATTAAAACAAAACCACACACCAGGCTTTAATATGTCTCAAAAGCATAAACATTTGCTATAGAAATGATCGTACAATCATTTCTAATAATAGTCACAAAAAAAACGTAACAAAGCACAAAATACGCAGTTGGAACGACAACTTCATGCAGAGTGGGTTTGTACAGTACATACCCAGGTAAGATCTCTTGGGAGGTGCTTTAATTTCTTCATCCTTACTATCTGTAGCTACATTAAAAGAAAAGTTGAGAGGAAAAAAAAAAAGAAAGGAAAGACAAAATAGATTTGTATGATTATACGAAGCAATGGGTCTTCTAGTTCAAATTTAGTCAGTTAGTACATTTTCCTTATATAAAAGCCAAAACAAAACAGGACAAGTTTTAGTCTCCATGCTTTCCGTAAGGTTCTCTCACTCAGTGATATTAAGATAGGGGTGAGAAGCAGGAAGGCCCAAAAGAGTCTCAATGCACAACTCAACAGCGATTCACCTAGGGAAAGAAACAGACAACTCTCACTTCATCTGGTTGTCATTATCAGAAAAAACAAGTTGTTATCCCAGTAACATCAAGTGCATAAATACACATTTTTTAATTAGTTAAGACAGTATCAGTTGCATTACTTTCTGAGGATAATGGTGCTGTAATTTCAAAAAGTCTCCAGCTAATCACATCAAGGATGGAGCAGACCCCAACTGCAATCATTCTCCATATTAAAATTTTATCACTCTCTAACTACACCAGTGGAAAACAATGTATTCTGCAAGAAGGCTTTTAAGCGATAATATCAGTGCTCTTCAGGAGATCCAAGTGCTAAATAAGATACGATTTATAAAGCAGGTTAAGACAACAAGCAGCTGGAAGGAAGACAAAACTGGATAAGTGACCAGAAAAAAGTAGTCTTAGTGTAACACCCGAAGATCACAAGTTCTACTTGAGGAGCCTTAGCTCTACTGTAAAAAGAAGAGACGTTGAAGAGCCTGCTTTCAACAAAAGCTGTTTGCTGGTTTTCAGTATATGGTGCTGAGTATCTGTCACAACGCCTTGAACATAACTGGAATTGAATGTTTGTTAGAGAAAGAGCAAAGGCTTGCTTAGTTTGGGGAAGAAAAGGAAGACTCTTGGTTGGGTGTCACTCCAAGTGCATGAAGTCTCTGTCCTGGCCTGCCAACACTTTTGAGAGTAACTAGATGCTTTTAGCAGTCAGTATTTGTGAGTGCTCTGCCTCCTGAAAAGGTCTTGATTCTGGTGTCAAGACATGCAGATTTTGTTTTTCACTATGCAGGTGACTATAGCATGGTAGCACCGTCATGCCCCAGAAATAATACAGAATTTTGAACAAAAACAATTTTAACAAAAGAAACCACCACTGAACCTTGAATCTTTCTATACTGAGTCAACAACACAGCATCAATGTGGATGCACCAACACTAACATAATATGGGCAATGAATAAGGAGGGCTGTTGTTATCACAGTGATAGTACCTGGAAATCTACATGTAAAACATTCCAGTTGGAATTAAAATGGTTTTAAATAAAGGATAAAAGAGAATGAGGTATTATTCATGCCTACTGATTTCAGCTGAGGACATTTCACATTAATGCTAGCTTTCGTAGTATTCCTATACAGGAGAGAATGCTGTCCTACCACTGGGGTGGTTTAAAGTTTTTGTTGTTCTTCTCTTGGTGTGGATTGTGTGCTTTCCTTTTTTTCCCCCTCTCTCTAAACCAGAATAGTTAAAAACAGACTATACAGTCAAGTAATAGAACAGCTGCACACATAAAGAGGTACTGATTGAAGAGAGAGCAAGTCAGGTACATGAAGGATACACTCACGCATCTGAAACAAAAAAAAACAGAAGGCAGCAGCAGAACAAGATGGGCTCTGACACTTATAACTTGCTCTAGCTTTGCAAGACTAGAAGTGAGAAAAGAGAATCTTGTCACTGAGAAGTAGGTAGGTCACTCTGAAAGTAATGCCTCCTATTTATTTCCATGGAAACTACAACAGATACAAAGAGCACAATAACACTAGATGATAGAGCAAATTCTCAGCTACAAAATACTATTTTTCAACACAGTCACTATTAGCTATGTGTTTTTGCCAGCAATATACAAGAGGCTACTTTCAGTCCTCAAAAATCTGCAACAGCAAAGGTAACCTATAGCTGTTGTCACCACTGCTGAAATACACCACCTACCACCTCACTGTGGTTATATCCATTGTTTGGTCTCCGGAAACATTCAGCAAGCACAGATTCATGTCAGTGGGTACAATCTTCTCAGCACTGAGGAATTCAATTCATTTCTATACCTTTACTTCATATCCACTTCTATGTCAGACATCATTCTGTAGGACTGCCCTGCTGCTGCCATTAGTCACACAGCAAAAATAGCGTAATTGAATATTGGCAGGAAGGTACAACATCTACTACCATACCACCAGCATCCACTTCTGACACTGTGGGCCAAGATAATAAAATAGGAGGCATTACTTTCAGAGCAGTCTTCTTAACTGTGAGGAAACAATAGCTGATAGGAGTTTTCCTAATGAGCTATTCATAAAGAAGCTAAGAGAAATAATCAAGCAGTACTAGAAAGAGTCCAGAGGGGACTGTACTTTTCATGCTATGTCAGATAGTCTGTAAATGAACAGACTTACGTCTGTGTTCTAAACTATGACTGAAACATTTTCAAACAGTGATACCACAAATCAGGCTAGAAAATACAGAACAAGCTTGTCAGGATTAAAAGAGCCCGCTCCTTAACACTTCAGAAAGAATGTGCTTAAAATGCCTTGAACTAGCCATTGTTAAGTGACTTTACTGTGAGAAAAATGGAAAAATATGGAGAAGTCCCACATAAATCAAGATCAATGATAAACATATACTAATGTGACTAGGGAAGAAATACAGCATTTACTAGTGATACAAGAAAGGAGAAAAAACAACTCCACTTTCTAAATATTTTGGATTATCTAATAGAAACATGGAGGTAGAAGACAGAAACAAAAGAAGAGAATGTTTTAAATTCCAGATCAGTCACATGAAGAATAATAGACTATATTATCATAGAGAAATTGTGCACCCTCCACTCAGGATTCTGTAGAGTTCATGACAAACACTGACTTCAAGCATAGCTTCTCACTGACCTGGTAAACTATGAAGAAAGAAAGTAAGAACGCAGATTTATCAGCTTGCCTGAATCACCATAAAACTAACGAGATAAGATTAGGAGTAGGATTAGAACCACAGATCTCACTCCTACCTATACTAGGTAGAAGTACAAACCCAGCTTTCTGCCTTCTGTGAAAGAAATTTCATATTGTTGAAACCAGTTAAATGTTTGTTCTGAGACATTACATTGCAGCTGGCAGAGTCAAAGTCCTCAGTGTGCCTGTTTTGTATAGCCTGATGATCCTTGAGATAATTTTTCCATCAAAATCAATGACACTTAAGAAAACAATTTTAGCTGGTCTCAAAGGAGGATGTAAGCATTCCAAAGACTAACAATTAAGGTCCACAAGTAGGCAAGAATCAGTCTCTTTAGCTAATTAAATGCAACAAGCTGAGTTTCAGGAAGGATCAAATGACACAAAACAACCTTGAGGAGTCTCCATTACCTGGTAACAGAAAGACTAATTACCCTTTGGAAGACTGTGTGTCTTTCAGGGAGAGTTGTTTGAAGAGAGCTATATACAAAACTGAATAGCCTCCCTTTTTGTCCAAAGGTTACTGATGGAGACTGCAAGAGCGTGTTTAAAAGGGCAAACAGAGAAGCCTTTCTGCAAGTTCAAGAAATGCTACCATTGAGAGGCAGAAAGCATGCATCTCTCTTTCTCTCCTAAATGATCTCTGGATTTTAAATTTTAATTACTGCTAAGTCTGGGCTGAAAAGAAGTATGTCATTCATCCTACTAGACTATCAGACACAGCAATTGGTGTTCAAGAACTGCATTACAGACCCCGTTCCACATGAATTCACTTACCTTAACAATTTCACACTACATTCCATAGTAAACAGAGATGGAAGTGGTTTCCTCACCAACTAGATAAATGACTATACCAACCAGCCAGTATCTACTGCATTCTAATGAAGGCTGTGGATATCTGGAGCTGAATCAGACCCTCAATTACTAGGGAGTGAGGAAGGAGAACGTAATGAGAGAATAAGTTATTTATACTCACAATGGCAAAATAAATTTAAAAAGCTGACAGTATTAATTCCAATCTCATTTGTAATAAGCTGTGATACAAAATTCTGTAAGTCAAACAAAATACTGTTTTGCTGTTTATCTTTCTTCTGTAAAAATCTAGAACTTCTGATGTTTCTTACCTGGGGGAAAAAAAGGCCTTCTGCAGAGCAAGAATATTTGATTGCATAAAGAATATGAGATAAAAAGAAGTGACAATTCCCTTAAATTCCACGCTAAAAAAAGGCAAGGAAATGGCGTACAAAAAGACAGTCTTCCATTTACAATACCACAGCACCTCCTGATCTGATCACAGAATGGGTTGGGTTGGAAGGGATCTCAAGGATCATGAAGTTCCAACCCTCCTGCCACAGGCAAGGCCACCATCCTCCAAATCTGGTACTACACCAGACTGCCCAGGGCCCCATCCAACTTGATCTTGAACACCTCCAAGGACAGAGCATCATCCACAACCTCTCTGGGCAGAACTTCCCCCAACATCAAATCTAAACCTTCCCTCCTTGAGCTTAAGACCACTCCCCCTCATCCTATCTCTGTCTACTCAAGCAAAAAGTTGATTCCCCTCCTGTATATAATCCCCTTTTAAACACTGTAAGGCTGCAATGAGGTCTCCCTGCAACCTTCTCTTCTCCAGGCTGAAGAAGCCCAGCTCCCTAGGTCTGTCCTCATACGGGAGCTGCTCCAGCCCTCTTATCATCTTTGTGGTCCTCCTCTGGACCCTCTCCAACAGCTCCACATCTTTCCTGTGGTGGGGTCCCCAGACCCAGATGCAGTACTCCAGATGGGGGTTCATGAGGGCAGAGTAGAGGGGGACAATCACCTCCTAGTCCCCGCTGGCCACCCCTCTCCTGATGGAGCCCAGGATACCATTGGCCTTCTGAGCTGCAAGAGCACACTGCTGGCTCATGTGAGCCAGCAGTTTTTCACCTACCAGGACCCCAAGTCCTCCTCCACAGGGCTGCTCTCAAGGAGTTCTTCTCCCAGTCTGTATGCATTATCAGGGATTACTCTGACCCAAATGCAAAACCTTAATATGTTGAACCTCATCAGGTTCACATGGCCCCACCTTTCAAGTCTGCTGAGGTCTCTCTGGATGGCATCCCTTCCTTCTAACATGTCAACCACACTACTCTGCTTGGTGTCATCAGCAAACTTGCTAAGGGTGCACTCAAGCCCATCATCGATGTAATTAATGAAGATGTTGAAGAGCACCAGTCCCAAGACAGACCCCTGGGGGACAACGCTCATCACTGGCCTTCACCTAGACATAGTGCCATTCACCACAACTCTCTGTCTACGGCCTTCCATCCAATTCCTTATCCACTGAATAGTCCACCCCTCAAATCCGTATCTCTTCAATTTAGCGATAAGGATGTGGTTGGGGACCATGCCAAAGGCCTTGCACAACTCCAGGTAGATGACATCAGTTGCCCTCCCTTTGTCCATCAGCGTTGTCACTCCATCACAGAAGGCCACCAGATTGGTCAGGCACAACCTTCCCTCGGTAAAGCCATGTTGGCTGTCTTCAATCACTTGTCCATTCCTCATGGGCCTTAACATGTCTTCTAGGAGGATCCGTTCCATGATATTCCCAGGCACAGAGGTGAGTCTCACCAGCCTGTAATTCCCTGGGTCCTCCTTCTTCCCTTTCCTGTAAATGGAGTGACATTTCCTTTTTTCCAGTCCCTCGGCACTTGGCCAGACAGCCATGACTTTTCAGATATGATGGAGAGCAGCTCAGCAACCACATCAGCCAGCTCCTTTAAGACCCCGGGATGCATGCTAGGCCCCATAGACTTGTATACATTCAGTCTCATGCGGCAATCTTGGACTTGCTCTGCCCTCGCAGCAGGGGAGTGGATTTACTCCCCCAGTTCCCACCTACAGGCTCAGGGATGTGAGCTTCAGGGACATGAGAAATACAAGAATCCTAGCTGCCACTGAAGACCAAGGCAAAGACCTCATTCAGTACCTCAGCCTTCACCATATCTGTCATAGTCAGTTCTCCTTTCTCATTTACTAAAAGAGATGCGCTCTCTTCTGCCTGCCTCTTCTGGCCAATGTACATATAGAATCCCTTCTTGCTGTTTTTAACACTGCCAAGTTCAGTTCTGTCTGTGCCTTGGCTTTCCTAATCCCCTCTCTGCAAGTCCGGACAGCATCCCTGTATTCTCCCCAGGTGACAGGCCATTGTTTCTACAGCCAGTACAATCCCTTCTTTTCTCTCACTCTGACCAGCAGGTCCTTGCCAAGCCATGACAGCTGATAGCCAGTAATTTAATAAGCAGAAAATAACTTCTGTGCAGAAGCAAGAGTTGGTAATAAGATCTTAGGTAACAGCATATGATTAGGATCTAACCAATGAACTTGACAGAGAGTTCAAAAAATAATTTATTATACAGGACAGGATTTTAAAAGAAAAGATATCCAGGTTAGCATAACAATATGAAATTCAGCTCTATATCCTAGGGCATTATATGAAATGTTAAGCAGAACTCCCATTTCCAGATTAAACCAAGACCCATTTAAAATAAAATTACAGCTTTAAATACCCATCCGGAAGAGAGTGATTTCAAAAACAAAGTTAGTGAAACCCTGATTTACCAAGAAAGGAAGCTGGGTTACAGATCAGACAGAAATTTTGTTCAAAACATAGTGTAATGTGTTTTCAAAAAGACTCACTCTGCAATAGCTAGTCCCTGTCACTAACCTGAAAAAGACCGGCGTTTTATGTTTAGGTCGTTGGACACACGTACTTCAGTGCACAGTTTCAGCATCAGTAACATAGTAATGATCATGATAATGCTTTGCCACAAAAGAGGGGATTCAAAACGCCTTCCAAACCTAAAAAAAAAAACACAAAATATATAAAACATCTCAAAGATAACAAATGTTACATTCAGTTACTTTCATTCTTTCATCCTAAGCACCTGAAAAAAGGAAAGCCTTAGTAACAGCTGAAAGGCTGAAAAAGTCACTAGTTAAATCTAGCTGCACATATACTGCATTTACAATCCCCCTGTTGGAGTAAGATGATTATTAGATAAAACAACCCTGTGGACTGATCCCAGAAATTCTGAAACCAGAATCTTAACTGCTTTTGAACCTAGCAGCAAATACATTATTTTGAAATAACAAGCAGACTCAATGAACTGATGAAGCAATACAAAGAGACTAGAGAGTTATACTGCGCTTACACTGGTTACATATTCTCTCCATATACAGTCCATAGATCTCACAAAGACATCTGTCCAAAACTTACCTCTTTTTTTTTTTTTGTTAAAGTGAGGTCATGAAAACAATTTTGTAGGATTACTATAACACCTTCTGAAAGAAAAACAAAAATAAGGCTTGTATCTTGTCTGCTTCTAGATACCTGAGTGGAAAGATCAGATCAGCAGAACACACTGAACAGGTCATCAATTTGTTTCTAATATGCATCAATGCTCAAGGAAGAAAGAAGTCTCAAAAGAAACTAGAACTGAACACGCATGCTTGCCCTTTCTTTTTCCCCCCAGCCAAAAAGTTAATTTATCTTCAGTCACAGATGGCGTACGGTGGGGACTACTGAGCACTCCTACAAATAATACAGAAAAAGAAACTTGGATTGTGGCCAGTCTCTGCTGAAGGGCTTTCTCTTATGTGATTGCATAAGGTTCTACCACATGAAAATCAGATTTTCTCATGAAGAATGGTGACCTTCCAAGCTCCTCTTTCCATATTACTTGATGGAATTTTAGCCATCTCCACCAGGACTTACTACAGCGGATTAGGAGTAAAAGGTGGAAACTTTTCCTGAAGAGTCCTTGAAGGATTTACAATGGGAAGCCTGCACGCACACCACAGTGGGCTGCTTCTCTTTGCTCCATTTTTCCTGGTTTTATGCCTTGAAGACAAAGATGCTGAGGATAGTATGTGGCAAACACACAGTTGCGCTCCCCAGCTCCGCCACAGGCCTTCCTGATTCCCTCACAGCACCACCGCTAAGGCCTTTCTCTGAGCACACCATGCTATGAGGGTCCTCAAATGCACTGCCACCTGAAGCTATGCCCAACGCCTACCTCTAGACAGTTCCTGTTTTACAGAACTCTAGCAAAATACAACTTCTTATGCTTGGGCTACTTCAGTGGCAGAGCTCTGTTAGTGAAAACTAGCTAGGTTTGTCATCATATTCTCTTACACAATTTCCACTACCACCATTTTACCAGGGATATTCTTGCTTGTTATGAGTCAGCTAATAAGTGACACAAGAGAGTGGAAAGCTTCAACCATCTCCTGTAGAAATCCACCTGCAGAGCACCAAGCAACCCACACCAAGAAAAACCGCCAACGTTATTTCCTGCCTACTGGTACCCAGCTAAGGGAAACTGTGATGCCTTGCGCCTCCACACTGCTCACTGTCCAACACCACCATTAGCTATAGGAAGAGTAACAGGCACACATCACAGAATCGTAGTATGGCTTGGGTTGGAAGAGACCTTAAAGATCATCTAGTTCCAACCCCCTGATGTTGGCAAGTTTTCCACCCACTAGATCAGGCTGCCCAGGACCCCATCCATCCTGCCCTTGAAAACCTCAAGGGCTGAGGCATCCGCAACTTCTCTGGACAACCAGCACTCCACCACTCACACAGTAAAACACTTCCTCCTCATGTCAAACTTAATTTCTCCTCTTTTAGCTTAAAACTATCTCCCCTTCTCCTACAACCACCTTCCTGTGTAAAAAGCTGATCTCCTCCTGATTATAAGTTCTCTTTAAACACAGGAAGACTGCACTTTTTTTTTTTTTTTAAAAACCTTCTCCAGGCTGAATAAGCCCAGCTCCCTCAGTCTGTCATCATAGAAGAGGTACGCCAGGCAACAGCTCCATGTCTTTCTTGTGTTGGGATCCCTAGACCAGGATGCAGTACTGCATGTGAGGCCTCACAACGGCAGAGTAGAGAGGAACAATCACTTCCCTCACCCTCTCGGCAACCTTTCTTTTGATGCAGCCCAGGATACAGTTCTGTGCTGCAAGTGCATATTTTGGGCTCATGTCCAGCTTTTTTGTCAATCAGGACCTTCAAATCCCTCTCCACAGGGCAATGAGTTCTTCTCCTAGCCTGTACGTGTATCTGGAATTGTCTTGATCCAAGTCACATCTTGCACTTGGCCTTGTTAAACCTCATTAGGCCCACTTTTCAAGGATGTCCAGGTCCCTTTGGATAGCATCCCTTTCAGTGTACTGACTCCAGCACTCAGCTTAGTATCATCTTCAAACAAGCTGAGCATGCACACTCAATCCCACCATCCAGGTCGCTGATAAAAATGTTGATGAGTCCCAGTCTCTAGACAGACCCCTGGGAAACACCACTGATGAGCAGCCTCTACATTAAATCTTTGACCACAACACTCTGGCTGTAGTCATCCAGCTAGCTCTTTATCCACCTAATACCCCAGCCTTCAAATCCACCTCTTTCAAATTTAGAGATAAGGACGTGGTGTGGGACCATGTCAAAGGCCTTGAAGAAATCCAGACAGATGACCTTTCTTCATCCACTGATGCCATCACACCATCATTGGAGGCCACCAGATTAGTCAGGCATGATCTGCTCTTAAAGAAGCCATGCTGACCATCTCAGATCACCAGCTCATCTTGCCTGTACCTTAACATAGCCTCCATTAGGATCTATTTCATGAATGATCTTCTCAGGCACAGATGTGAGGCTGACCATTTGTAGTTCCCCAAGTCTTCCTTTCTACCCTCATAAAAATAGAAGTGATGTTTCCCCCTCCCCACCCTCCCCCCACCAGGGACTCTGCTGGGCAGCCATGCCTTTGCAAATATGATCAAGTATCCTGGCAACCACATCAACCAGTTCCTTCAGGACCCCAGGACATATGTAATCTGTCCCCACATATCTGTACACGTTCAGCCTAATCAGGTGGTCCCAAAGTCGTTCTTTGCTTACCGTGGGATGGATTTTGCTCCCACAGCCTCAGCCAAGATGTTCAGGGATTTGAGGGGTGTGGGAAGTCTGAGGCAAAGAACTTGTTCAGTACCTCAACCTTCTGTGTCCACTGTTGCCATTTCCCCCCTCTCATTTATCAAAGGAGATATGCCTTTCTCTTCTGTTCAACATACCTGTAGAATCCGTTCCTGTTATTTTTCACATCTCCCATCAAGTTCAGTTCCATCTGCACCTTAGCTTTCCCAATCCCATCTCTGCATGTCTGGATAGCATTCCTGTATTCTTCCTAGGTCATACATCTTTCCACCCTTCTTTCTCCCATCAACAGATTTGGGGTGGGCCACAAGAGACAGCATCACAAAAAAAAAAATCCGGAGGACACTATGAGGAAGGAAATAAATAACATCACTGATGCATGTTACCATGGGCACAGAATGCTCTGGCTTCCACAAGACTGGGAAAAAATGCAGGGGAAAAGAACCAAAGTTTGGCATAGTCTGTTCTCCATGCCCATGATCCCAAAGCTTCTGGAGCTGACTGTGATCAAATTCCCTTGAACCACTGGAATTTATCGGTTTCTTATTTGAGGAATGAGAAAAAACAGGTAAGGCTTACATGGGATTATAGGGTAATTAAAACTGTTTTCATCAAGATTATAAAAACCTCTCCAATTACAAATGCATTAGATGTAAAAATAGAGAACAGTATTTAAAAGGGGCTGACCCAGCAGCACACTGAACTAGAAACTACTGTGATGTTAAATCCAGCACAGGTTTCTGCAAGGTTAGTTCCTCCACAGTGATGAGATTATTGGCTAATCAGTAACTGGAGTCTTACAGAAGTACAGCTTGCAGTATAAACATCCATCCACTACAAACACAGGCAAAGTCACTTGCTTTTCATTGTAACAATGTGCTATTGCCACAGCCTTACTGGAAATGAGACTTCAAGCGTTACTGCACACCTTTTAGCTCTTTAACAATCAAAAAAGCTCAAGCAAACTCACAGCACACAAGAAGGGTGAACTGTAATGATTGTTCTTGGGTTCCTGAAGATGTAAAAATAAAGCCATAACACTCTTTGTTCTCAGGATTGGTACATAGCTATGAATAAGAAATCAGGCAAAAGTGGCAAGAGGCTAGCATGGATGAGCAAGGAGCTCATGGAAAAAATTGAAATGGAAGATAGAAGTTCATAGACTGTGAAAAAAGGGTCTGGCCACTTGGAAGGAATACAGGAATGTTAGGCCATGAAGGGATGCAATGAGGAAGGCAAAGGCCTGCTTGGAATTAAGTATAGCAAGGGAGGTCAAAGACAACAAGAAGGGATTCTTTAAGTGTATCAGTAGAAAAAGGAAGGCCAGGGAAAACATGAGCCTGCTGCTGAATGAGGTGGGTACACTCGTAGCAGAAGACACTGGGAAGGCAGTTACTGAATGCCTTCTCTGATTCAGTCTTTATAACTAAAACTAGCCCTCAGGAATCCCCAACCCCAGAGGTAAGAGAGAGTCTGGAGAAGGAACTACTTCCCTTTAGTCAAGGAGAATCTGGTTGGGGATCTATCTAGACAAATTTGCCATGCAGAAAACTGTGGGCCCTGATGGGATGTGTCCATGAGTGCTGAAGAAGCCAGCAAAAGCGATGGCTGTACTGCTATCATCTTTGACAGGTCACAGAAAATGGGAGAAGTGCCTGAAGACTGCAGGAAAATCAGTGTCACTCCAGTCTTCAGAGGCACATGAAAGAGGACCCAAGAAACTACAGGCCAGTCAGCCTCTGTTCTTTAGAAGGTGATGGAACAACTTATCCTGGATGCCACCTCCAAGCAAGCAGAGGAAAAGACTGTGAGGAGTAGTCAACATGGATTCACCAAGAGGTAATCATGTTTGATCAATCCAGTAGCCATTTATGACATCATGACCAGTTAGGCAGATGAGAGGAGAGCAGTGGATTCTGTGTACCCTGACTTCAGCAAGGCTTTTGATACTGTCTCCCATATAATCCTCATAGGTAAACTAAAGAAGTGTGGGACAGATGAGTGGACAGTGAGGTGAACTGAGAACTGGATGACCAGCAGAGCTCAGAGGGTCGCAATCAGCTGTGCAGAGTTTATTTGGAGGCCTGTAGCTAGCAGTGTTCCCCAGAGACTGGTACTGTATCTGGTCTTGTTTAACTTCCTCATTAACGACCTGGATGAAGGGATGAAGTGTACGCTCAGCAAGTTTCCTAATGACAGAAAGTTAGGAGGAGTGGCTAACACACCATTCAGCAAGATCCGGACGGGCTAAGAGCTGGGCAGAGAAGAACCTTACGAGGTTCAAAAAGGGCATGTGACCAACACTTTAATAATAACTGCATGCATCAGCACAGGTTAGGGCATGACCTGCTGGAAAGGAGCACTGCAGAGAAGGACCCGAGTCTCCTGGTGGACAATGAGCCAGTAGTGCGCCCATGACCAAGAGGGCCAATAGTATCCTCGGGCGCATTAAAAAAAAAAAAAAAAAGAAAAGAAAGCATGACCAGCACATCAAGAGAGATGATCCCTCTCCTCTACTCTGCCCTTGTAAGGCCACAACCAGAGTACTGTATCCAGTTCTGGGATCCCTAGTTCAAGAAAGACATGGATCTTCTAGAGTAAGCCCAGTGGAAGGGCTACAAAGATGATCAGGGGCCTGGAGCATTGCCCTTATAAGGAAAATCTGAGAGACCTGCGGCAACTGTTTAGCCTGGAGAAGACAAGACTGAGAGAGGATCTTAGCAACACTTAGAAATATCTAAAGCTCAGGCATCACAAGGATGGAGACAGTCTTTTTTTTTTTTTTTGACAGTGTCCAGCAATAGGACAAGGGGCAACAGGCACAAAGTAGGACACAGGAAGTTCCACAGAAACACAAAGAAGAACTCCCTCACTGTGAGGGTGACAGAGCACTGGAACAAACTGCCCAGAGAGGTTCCAGAGCCTCCTTCTCTGGAGATATTAAAAACCCATCTGGATGCTTTGCTGTGCAACCTACCCTAGGGATCTTGCTTTAGCAGGGGTGTAGGACTAGATGATCTCCAGAGGTGCCTTCCAGTCTCTAATATCCTGTGATCACAGAAACAAACACTCCACTTGGCAGAAAGCTCTTGCCAAAAAGAATGCACCTACCCAGACCAAGTGCCTGCCCAGAAGTGCAGCTATTTGGGTCTTTGGCTGCAAGGCCTGAGCCTGCTGTTGCCCTCAAGGGATGGTAGAGAAACCACCTGTGTGATGTATGAGCAGGTTGATTATAAACTCTGCCACCATGCTGAGTAGGAGGAGTCTCAGGAGTGTGAGTGGGGGATAGACTGGTGGAGCAACACCCTGCCATATCTAAAAGAAAGGCACCATGGTGATACATTCCCAACAAGGGTGGACGCTCCGCCTCGTCACCACTGGGCAAAGGGAGGGGACCTAAGAGATGAGTAGGACTGGAAGCAAGTCCTCACTTGGTTGGCAGGAAAACCCCCTCCCTACCTACCTTGCCATCCCAGATGCCCTTATGCAATAGGTTTGAGGCTCTAGAACCCCAAGGACAAGTAAATAAAGATTAGGGGAAGGTCCATCCAGGAGGCTGTCTAGGGCAAGGAGGTCAACTCCACACCTCAAGTCCACCTCCATCAAGATGGGAAGAAGGGTAATTGTCATAGGTGACTCCAAGGGGAACGGAGGGCCCTATATGTCAGCCAGACCCTACCCACAGGGAAGAATACTGTCTCTCTCAGGCCCAGGTCAGGAACAAGACTCCCTAGTCTGGTTCAACCCTCTGATTATTAACCATTACTGACAGTTCAAGCTGGCAGGGACGAAGTTGCTGAGAGAAGCCTGAGGGCTATCAGAAAGGACTTCAGGGGATCGGGGTGGTTAGATGATGGAGTGGGAGTACAGACAGTGTTTTCCTCTATCCCTTCAGGGGCAGCAAGGGATACAAAGAGGACCAGGAAAACCCATCTGATAAATATATGGCTGAAAGGCTTGGTGCCAATGCAGGAATTTTGGCTTTTTCAATCATGGGGCAGTTTGCTCAGCATCTGGCCTGATGGCTGCTGATAGAGTCCACCTAGGCCATAGGGAAAAAAGAATTCTCACCCAGGAGGTGTCTGGGCTCATTGACAGGGTTGTGAAGCCACCCATCATCGTATTTGAAAAATCACAGCTGCCAGGCAAAGATCCCTGTAACTCCTCTACTCTGCCTTTGTAAGGCCCTATCTGGAGTACTGTGACCGAGCGTGGGACCCCCAGTACAGGAGGGATGTGGAGCTGTTGGGATAGGTCTAGAGGAGTACCATGAAGATAATCAAAAGGCTGGAGCATCTTTCCTATGATGAAAGGTTGAGGGAGTTGGGCTTGTTTAGCTTGAAGAGAATTCTCCAGAGAGATCTCACTGCAGCCTTTCAGTACTTCAAGGGAGCTAACAAGCAGGAGGGGGACTGACTTTTTACACGGTCTGATAGCGACAGAACAAGAGGAAATAGTTTTAGACTAAAAGAGGGTAGATTTAAGTAAGATGTTTGGAAGAAATACTTTACTCAGAACGTGGTGAGGTGCTGGAACAGGTTGCCCAGAGAGGCTGTGGATGCACCATCTCTGGAGGCACTCTTGGCTAAGTTGGATGGGATCCTGGGCAGCCTGGTCTAGTAGCTGGCAATCCTGCTCAGATCGGGGGGGTTGGAATCAGATGATCTTTAAGGTCCCTTCTGAACTAAGCCATTCTATGAAACGCCACTCCAAGCTGCTTGCTCTACTTCATACTGATATTAGGACCTGCACAAACAAGACTCCAAGTTAGCTTGATCTAGGTGCACTAAAAGATGCAAGCCTTGCTGGAAAGTTAGGTGACAAAGTAAGCAACTGTGACATCCATAGTATTCAAAAAATTTAGACTTCCAGTATCAGTCTAGGAAGAGAAAAGTAACTTTTCACTGTAAAAAAAACTAAAGAACTTTTTTTTCCTGCACTAGTTAAATGTGCCAGGTAAAGAGGGGGAAGGACCTTACATTTTATGAGTATTTCAACAGCCTTTAAGACAATTAATGCAAGGTCAGGTGATGAAGGCAAAAGAGACACTGAAGCCACAGCGGAGACTAATTCGGAAAACATGGAACTCCATGAGTACACCTCAATCCTACAGCAACAGTGCTGTTACTCCTGTTCTGGGCATGTGCGAAACAACAAACGTCAACTGTGCAAAAGAAGCCTGAACTAGAACAAACATGCTGTGTCCTTTCCTAAGATACCTCTTGCTCGACATAGTTCTGCCTCAGCTCACAAAGACAATTCCATTTACTGTGGCAGCAGAAATCACCAAGCAATAAAAGTTACTAAAAGCTTAGCATTCTGAATCAACTTTCTCAGCTCTTTGAGAAGCTAAAAGATTCTAAGCAAGATGGAAAGCACGCAGGACACTGCATACCAACACAAAGGCCATAGGAAATAATCCACAGTCAACAGCTGTCTTAAAAGACTGCCCATGCAATTACAGAATTTAATTAGCAACAAGTTCAAAAAAGAAACTAGTTTACAGTAGAGCTTCTTGATATGAATTTCTGCTTGACATGTAAACTTCCAGGACTTTATGGAACACTGAAGCTTCTCATTTGATCATACAAAATCCTGTTTTACCTTCACATTTCATACTCAAGAGTGGTGCATTTTATATCTAGCATGCTGGCATTTATTAAAAAAAGAATTTTTCTCTCAATATCTGAGAGAGATTCTACTAGTAGGAATGGGTACATAGTACAGCATGGGTAATGCAATCTCTCAAAGCTTAAGTCACTCTTTAAATTGGGTTTATAGCATCATCTCTCCCTCCCCATATGGAAAATCTAACAATATCATTTTAGTAACAGAAGTCTTAGGAGTACCTCCTTTCTACACCAAGTCTTACAGACACAAGTGGACCAACATCTGAAGACAAAGCAACACACGACATTTGGCCTTGATCCACAAGTGGCATTGTAGGTGTTAAGCATGTCAAAACTTATCCAGCCAACAGTGAGTCCAACATCTTCCTATAGATCACCTCCAGTTGCATAATTGTCTCAGAATATCTGTTAGTAACAGGGAGCTTACTCCACAGACTCCAGCACAGAGTTCACAATTTTAATATACTTGAATTATAGATCAGAACCAGTTTTTTTTTTTCCTCCAGATGAACCAGTGGAACAACTCATAGCAAGCAACCTTTGCTATGAAATAACAAAATCCATAGTTTTCATCTTTTTCCTGACTGTTAGAACTTGCTTCCAGAGTTTGCCTTAAGGCAATAATTTTGCGAGAAGAGCTGCAAAACTGGAAGATTTTCTGTTACTTTCTGTTGTTTAGATTTCCCTGATGTTACTCAGTAAGGTTTAGGCCACTGACCCCCTGCATCACATCTCAAAACTTTTTAGAAGAATATAATTTAACTGAAAAATATACAAATTATATTGTACTTACTATATGAATTATGTTATGGATTGCACAATTGAATAAAGTCCAAAGCCCTATGGAAATAGCAGGAAGTACAATTACTTTTGGCTGAACTTATTCAAGATACAAATGTCTTCTGGGAAATCTGTACCTCTCCTTCCTTCAGCTATTTATTTTAATAGTCAAAGAAAGCACAACATATTTCACAATAAGCTCTGTTTTAGAAAAAGAAGAGGGGAATGGGAGTGCAAAGAGAGAATGAAGTTCTTCCGCATCCACCACCCTCAACTGATTATGCAACTCTTCTCACCTCCTTACTCCTGCTCTTGGTCGCAATAATTCAAAGTGAGTCAGCTGGCAGACTGCAGGGCAGATGAACCAAGAAGGCAGGTTTATCTTGGTCTGTGCCGAATTCAGCACTTCAGTGTGCTTCAAACCCAGCAGTGCAGAAGAGCTGCACCAGACTGTTAACCACCTCCAACTTCCACATCAGTAAGGCTCTAGCTACCCCTTAGAGATTTTAACAACTGATCTTGAACAAGAAATCAGAGCTAACTCTAGCAAGTATAATAAGACATTTGCAAAACAAAAATGGTAATTGTTTTATCAAAAATGCAGAAAAAACTGATAGACTTTTTGGAGCTTCTCATACATAGGAAAATCTATGTACTAGCACTACAAAAGTGTTGAGTTCTGTGCTGTTACTTCATCTTGACCCACAGTGCAGACCTTCTCAGACTCTTCTGACCTTCAGACACAAAAATCCACTAATCCCATTAGCAAATGGAGACCTCGCTGTGTGATGCTGTGGGTACAGAACATCTATTTTTCATAACTATTTAATTCTCTTTAATATGGCCAAAAACTTAGCATACAGTCAACATACTAGACCTAAAGTTAGCAAGCTCAAACATCTATTTTTCTTACTTCTAAATGAAAGCCATGTGTACATCTTGCAGCTCAGTCCCCTCCCACTGCTGCTCCACAAAGTTATGGTATTAAGCTCATGGTTGGAAGAGAATGAGGCTAAACACATGAAAGCAAAAGCAGAAATCTCTTCCAAAAGAAAGTTTTGAGCTACTGTGAAATACAGAAGCATGAAAAGAAGTTTAGCAGATAGCATGTTACTGTCATCACTAGCAAATACAAGTTCCTTGAGCACACCCCAAAACTAAAGGTTTAGGTGTAAAGAAGACAAAGAGAAGAAGCAGCGCACTGGCATCTTCTAACTTTAAACATTGCTTACTATTGCAAAATGAAAAATTCTGAAAAGAGGTAACTGGAAACAAGACTGTTATCCTAGCTCTTGGCAGTACCTTGTTCAGCGGGTACCATCACAGTACTATTACTCCAGTTGCAAAAAAATACCTAAATATCTTTTCAGAGAGGAAGTCAAACTTCAGATATTAAAAAAAAAAGAGAGAAAAAGAAGAAAGTTAAGTACAGTTTTAGGTATGTGTGAAATCTGCCCATTCACAAATAGGAAAAGAGGGAATTGCCCCACAGCTGAGGTGAACAAAGCAGAATAGAGCCACAGGGAAAAAATGGGATCGGATGCTTAGATATCTGTTGTGTCTGACAGAAACAGAAAGACCAGCAGTACTTCAGAGTGAAAACACATAGGAAACATGGTAAAAAAGGCAGGAGCTATCTCTTCCCATTGTCCGTATCTAAAACACATAACATTTGACTCTGAGCCTTAAATTCAATAAGAAAAAAAGTATCAAATTAAGGAAAAGTCTGGAAGAAACAACAGAAATGATCACTAACTTACAGAAACGTTCCTGAAGTTAAATAAATACATAAATTGCTGTTAAAGGAAATAACCATGGCCTGCAAAGCAATGCTAATAGATCTTGAAAGTTTTTAAGGCCTACCACTTTAACTACGTAAGGGTGGAGAGGAAGTCGTTATGACACAAACCATAGCCATAATAACCAAAAGCAACGAAGAGAAGCTAAAATCAATTGAAAATCACAGCCAAATATCAATAAAGACTTCAAAAGAGAGACCTAGATGAAGGTCTGGATCAGTCTGATAAAGGAAAGGACTTGTCAAATCAAGTTACTGGTCAGACACAGGAAAGTTTATATGCAAAACAAAACAAGTTGTAGGAACAGCTCTGCTCTAGCCCAAGAACAGGTGTATTTAGTTTTAAATTTATTAAATAATTCGATCAAAAGTTCCTGTTTCCCTCCAACAACTATTAGGTATATGATTAAAGTAATCCTACTGCTTACATCAAATTATCTAGAGTGCTACATACCAAATAAGGTACATATCATCAACTATAGATGACATTAAACAACACAAAGATTGCATTGCCAAGCTGCTCTATCAGTGCATTTTAAACACGTTCACATAAATTATAGGCTTTTGCTCTGCAACCTTATTCTGTTCATCTATTTCCTGTGGACCAGCAGGGATACCTAGTCTTTACAGAGAAACTAAATATTCTCCCAGTGAACAATGAATTACCATTATGCAAGTCTTTTTCTTCCAAGAAAATTCAGAAGAGCACAGCGTGGTTTCTGCAGGCTCATGCTTGTCATGGAAGTGGCTGCACCACAAGCCAACAGCACCACTTACACTGCCGCTGCAGCCAGGCCAGACACGCCTGTGCATGTGCTGCATGAAGCTATTCAGTGTCATCAACAAGCTCTGATATGACCAGAGCTTACATAGACCTAGTATGTGTCAAGGATATTATTACATAGCTTAAATACACATGGGATTGAAAAAAAAAGTTGTTGTTTTTTTTTAAATAGACAGTACAACTGCATTCACTTTCTTTTGAAATGTTGACAAAGCTTTTAAGGTTGACGTAAAATATAATTTTTCATCACCTATAGTACTTATTCTTCTGCATACATCTTAGTTACATGTACTTATAATCAACTGAAGATATATTTTTCAGTTCTTCCACACTCCCAAGTCTCACTTAACAGATGCACTCCCCTGGGTTACCTAGAAACTGCCAGTAATGCCACTGAGGCACAATTTTGTGTATTTCAACTACCTTCACTGAACCAAAAACTCATTTCCTTCACTCCTGCCAGCTCCTCGAACTTCTTTTTTCCCTTTGCTTCTTTCTCCAACTTTTGTTCTACGCATTTCTCTTGCAAAAGCTTTCTTCCCAAGATGACATAGTTCCAGTGTTAACAAGTAGCCCTGATGTAGCAATGTTTCCTCAGTTCAACTGCTAGTTGTAGTCTCAGGAGAGGGTCTCCAGTGCTCTCTGCTCCAGCACAACGCTTACACGCTGTATTTTGCTGAAGATGACTCCAGGAAGACACATACACTAAAAAGTCTGAGAGATGAATCCAACAGTAGGAAGCGGCCTGTCATCTGTCAGTTCATCACATTCTACAAAGCAGCACATTTAAATCAAAGCGTTCTTAGAATAACTGTTCTTTAATTGCAGCCATTTCCTAGATGTTTTCCATCTCTGGTTTCCAAAATACATTCCCACTGTTGTATCATTCCCCTTACTGGAAGTAATGAGGAATATAATGAGTAAATAAAGTTTACCAACATAAGTCAGGCTCTAAAAGTTTTCTTTGTTCAGCAGCACAGGTCCTAAACATGGAAACGAATAAGCCTTTAGACGTTGAGGAGTACACTGAACACAAGAACAACGTGCTGTGAAAATACTCCCCACCATTTACCTGCTATCAAAAATGAGTATCGTCACCTGCAGCTGTGCATGGAGCTCTGCAAGTGAAACTCCTCTGAAGCCAGTAGGCATCTCAGGAAAATGCACAAACATCTGGCAAGCATCCCAGTGGTTTTAACACTACCTGGATGCTAAAGTACGAGCACAGAACTAGGCCCTTCACTGGAAGAACAGAGCTTTAAGGGCAAGAGAAACACAAATCACACTAAGGAAAAAGAAGCTCTGGCTTAAAATAAGCCTCTTTTATTTACCACCGTTTGAGAAAGCCACACTTGGAATATCAGAGCACTGATCACCAGTCCTGGTAAGGGCAACAGACAGCGCTCCTGCGCCTTGTTCCTTTAATCCGAGCAGCCACCCACGCAAGACTGGCATGCTGCGCTCTTCGGGAGAGGGGAAGAAGCACATCAACGACATTACTTCCCCAACCGTTCTAACTACGAGTTCGGAAGCCAGCGGGCAGCCAGGGGCCGCGGAAGCACGCCACGCAGCGAACATCCCCACTCACCAGAAGAGTATCCGCAGGATGTTCGCGACCAGCAGCACCAAGCACACGTAGGTGGAGAAGCCCTCGGCGTTCTGCGTCCGTTTGATGTCGCGGTACTGGGGCACGTAGGGCACCACGCCGCCAAACACCATGGCCCCCGCCGCGCCCCACGACACCAGCTGCTGCATCGGGCCCAGCAGCCACTCCAGGTCGGCCGTCTCCATGCCGGGCGGCAGCAGGAAGGAGGGACCGCCGCCCGCCTCCTCCGCCGAGCTTCAGACGGGCGCCGCGGCCGCGCCCCGCCTCGGCTGGCCGGGACCTGCGGGCAGGCGGCGCGTCAGGGGCTGCTCGCGGCACCGGGCGGCGCCGGAGCTCCACCAGCGGCACGGCACAGCGCCCAGGGCGGGAACAGAGCGTGAAAAGGGAAGAGAAGGGGTGGGGAGGTGGGAAAGCTGGGAGGAAGGAGTGCGGCAGCAGCAAGGTCGGACGAGGCAGGAGGGAACGAGCCGCGGCTCCCCACGAGCACTCGCGGCCCCTCAGCGGCCGAGCAGGCCCTCGGGCGCGCACGAACCGTCCCCCGTCCCCCGTCCCTCCTCCTCTCGCACACGCGCGGCCCGACCTGCTGCCCGCGCACCAGCCACCGCCGCCGCTGCCATCCTGCTCCACCGCGGAGCTACAGGAACGCGGGGCCGGCCGCTGTGACGCCACAGTAAACGGCCACGTTTCCGCCAATGAACCGCGAGGCCGCCCCGCCCCGCCTCGGCCACCGACCCCCTCCTCCCCCGCCGGCGAAGGGCGCGCAGCGGGATCCCGCACTCACCTCCGCTTTTTCCTTCAGAGGAACTCTGAAGATTGCGCTGCGGTGGCTTTCACAACTGCTGCTCCTCCGCACCATAAAAATATATGCAGTCTTCCCGGCAAGACGCAGGCACCAACCAGCCGTGTTCAGTCAGGTTCAACAGCGAAGGCACTTCTTTCCAGTTGGTTGTGGGTTGTTGGTTGCTGTGGGATTTTTGGAGGGGGGTTGCTTCACAGGTGATCGCTGCACGTCTTCTAACTTGTCTATCGTTCTGTCCATTCATTTCAAAATATGAGTACTGAAATCATTTTATCTTCTGCATTAGGCAAATATTGTTATGTCATCTGAAATTCGGGAATTTCAGAAATGAAAAACTTATTAACTCCAATGTGATGTTAGTGAGTAGGCATTCTTTATTTATGACCTCAGATGTGCAAGGGGATATCTCCACCCTAACCATGCATACCTTGAAAAAATACCTTCTCCTTATATGCATTGCTTGTGTTACGTATGCAAAAGGTTTCCTGGTCAGTACATACATATTCAATATTCCCTGAAAGTGATTAACACAGGGTCTTGCCTCCTTGCGCATGCTCAGTGATTTTGAGTGGGGTTCTCAAGACTGTCAGGGATGAAGTAGGTAGTCTTCCTCTTCGTGGCTGCAAATTGCCCTCCTCTTGTTTCTTCCCGGTTGACAATTTCAGAGTGATCTACTGGAGAGGGCACCCACACTGATCTAGGTAACAATGATATACTGGGCTTCTTGAGTATAAGGGATGTTCTGCTTAGCATCAGACCGAGTTTGTTTTGTGTAGCATTAGCTAGTTTTGTGAAAGCAAGTATTGTTCAGTTAAGTGTAGCTAGTTTATTGATATCAGTTACACTGAAGAGAGCATAGGAAATCCCTGTAAGACACAGGCTAAAAACACAATACAGCTAAGGCTTAAGCCTTGCTTAAGAATAAATGTTGTCAGAAGGGTTACATGAATTCATATGGTAGCCATAATTCCCTTCAGTTACCACATTTTGTCTCATTCCACAAATATAGTCCCAGTGAGATTAAAAAGAAATATTCACTGTGTAGTTCATAAAACAGGTAAATGGGACTTAAGTACCTGGAAATTGCCTGTTCCTGCCTGGATGTATTACCAGTAAGTCCTCTTCTCTCCTAACTTGATTTTCTAAAGCAACCATGCCACAGCTAGTGGCCTGTTTAAGGAATGTGTGAACCCATTTTTGCAACTGATAAACAGAATCAAACAAACATTAATGGGAGAGGCTGTACTGTTGCAAGTATTCCCCACTTTTCCCTTCCTCCTTTACTGCTATTTGTAAACTGCCCAAAATCTCCACAGAGCTGTGAGTATAAATCTGGGTGTAGCACCAACTGGCATGCAGTGGAGCTCTATCTTCATTTTAAAGGCAGATCTCCAAAAAACACTTTTGGGTCCAAGCCCACCTCTCACCTGGGGTAGCGGTGGTGTATGGGAACTGCTGAGTCATGGCCTGAACCACTGATTGAGCACCTGGAGGAAAGACCCAGTCAGCCCTGGGAGCACAGGTGAAGGCAATTCACTGTGTGAATGGAAGGCCTCATTTAAGGGCTGACTGCCACTAAGAAAGGATTTCTTTCTGGAGATCCCTTCTTGGTGGAAGCCTTTTCCTGTGAACCCAGAATCTTCTGATACAGGTGAGTGATTTACTTCCCTTCCCTTGTAGCATCTTGCTATTGTGCTGGTCCTTCCACCTCTTTTGTAATACCTTTTCCATTGTGTTGGTCCTTCTGATTGGAAGAGAAGAGGGACTGCGCTTCCCAGAGGACTTTGCTGCTCTTTTGCCATTTTCGTTCAGAGGGAAGGATAACAACTGCTCACACATCATGAGACTTTCACAGCAGCATCTCGCTCCCCAGCCATCTCACCGTTGGTATTAGAGTGAGGCCTACTTTAATTTTGGACACACTCTCTCATTTTATTGGATTTATTAGCCTAAATTGTAATTATGTTGTATTATATTGTGTTATTTTGCATTCTGATAACTTATTTAGTAAATTAGTTTGTTTCTCCTCAGATTGTTGTCGCTGTTTTGTTTTTAGGCCCTCCTACCCTTTTTCCCTTTCCTGGGGCATGGGTCCGTGGGTCCCCTGCCTCAACAGTCACAGCGCCAGGCCGAACCTGCCTGTAAACCATTGACACACAGCCACTCACTCTTTCCCCTCAGCAGGATAGGGGAAAGAATCTAAAGGGCAAAAGTAAGGAGAAAAAAAACAAAAAACCTCACAGGTTGAGCAAATGACAGTTTAAAGAAAAAGGATATAGAAACTATAGCTCAGAATAGTTCAAAATACCACCAAGTGTGCTGGAGCTTGAGGCACCCAAACTCATTTTCTGTCTGTTCCAGTAGAAGGACAAAGTGCTCCTGCTGGCATTTAAGCTCTGCATCATGCTTCTGGCTTGCTGCTGCTGAGGTCAGCTCAACATCTGCAGTACATATAAGAGCATATTCTACACGTAAAAACAGGATTAATTTATGCTGTCCTTACTAAGAGCAGAGAGCATGAGGGGAAGGGACATGATAACTCCTTTGTGTGAGTAACAATTGAGACCTGCACAGAATTTTAGATCAGACAGACACAAATGCTGCAGGTTTCCTGAAGTGTCAAGAACCTGTAGTTAAAGGTCCATTGTGAGTAATACAGCACTCATCCCGGAGGGGACTGAACATCCTCACGAGCTCTAGACCAAAATCAGACTGCTCTGAAAGCAGACCCCAGCCTCCGATGTGATCTGAACACACAACCCTCTATAGAATCAGATGCATTGCCATTGCGCCACGAGGCCAAGTAGGGGCTTCATTTGCCCATATGGAGCCTTTGGCCTCCCAGCTCCCCTTCTCTTTAGCTGTCTTTGGCTTGGCCTGTCAGCAATGCACACCCATGGGCTTCCTGCTGATTCATCAATTCAAACCTCATACTGTTAGTCATTTATCCTGTGCTTGATATTCCTTAGTGTCATTGCCTATTTTTGCCCAAATCCAAACTCAAAGTGAATTTAGGTTGTCTTTTTCCCAGGAAAATATTCCAATTGTCTTCTCTGAAATAAACAATCCCTGAAGCTGCTGGGAAGGTATTTAGGTGTAAGCACAACATAACTGCAGTCTGCTCTCAGGGAACTTTGCCTACAGTTTCTTACAGCTTCTGGAAAAACACATCCTCAAATGAACCACTCCCTCCTCTGCCCAGCTTCTAGCCTCTTTAATGTAGGCCTTTTAATCAAATTTTGTTGAAAAATAGTCTTTCCACCACATGTGTCATGTTTAATCTCTGCATATAATGTATGCATGCTATGGTAGCTAGCAGGCACCTGAACCAGGCCAGGCCACTGTTCCTGTGACTCAAAAGCAGGCTCTCCTCATTGACATGGCATCTTCTTCCATCTGGCACCTACAGCACCCATCAGTGAGAAGCAAGGCTGCAGGCTGCTTTGAACGCTACCTCCCAATCCAATGCCAGATGTGCCCCTAGCGGGCAACGGGGATAGAAGCAGAGGCACTGCTCCCTCTGCTGCAGATTTGTCCTCCACTCCCCTTCCACAGTCCCTCAAGACATGACCTGCACAACAAATGCTTCCACCATCACTGTTCAAGGGCAGTAGAACAAGGCTGGAGCAGGGGCAGAAAACAGCCAACAGATTAGTAACTTTTACCAGCCATGCCTGGGAAGCATAGCTAGGTATTTATGGATTACCACATAATAATTCAGTGAACAGCAGCTAGACAGGTGATTTAATGCAGCTATGAACTACAGATATTGTTTCAAACAGCCAAAGGATTCCACCACTCCAGTTTCCATAGCCAAAGCGTTTGCAGGTGGGCTTTCTGCTACTCCTCCAAATACACATTTATCCCCATTGTAATCCAATGACCTAGCAAAGCCAGATACTTTTATCTGCACATTGTGTCCTTCAACAGGTTAACTACAAACTGTCGTGCATGAGACTTCCTAAGAGACGGGGAAAGACCAAGCACAGCATTACTGAAACACCCACCCTACAGTTTGGTAGCAAAAATACCACATCCGTGGCACAAGAACTCTCTTCAGAATAAAACTTTAACAATCCTTTCATACCTGTGGCAACCCCCCGAACAAAAGCACAACACCCCCAAAAACATAGCACAATTTGCACAGTGCCTTCTGATCTATGGCATTACAAGCTGCTACCACACCGCAGTGTCCCATGAATACCTGCTTTCCTGTCTTCTTCCATGACCAAATTTCTTGCTTTCTTTCTTACAAAACACATAACGTTAGGGTTCTTTTTTGCTGTTTTTCAGTAGTTATTGTTGGATTCTGTCACCACCACCACTCCAAAGCAGCCCTGAGCCAGACAAGCTCTGAGAAGCTCTGGAGGATTCTTGACGCCTGTTATGTAAAATGTCACTTGTCAGTAAAGAGGAGAGGGAAGAGATTGTACGTAACATCCGATCAAGAAGAATAATGCTTTTCTACATGACAAATCCTTTATCTCTAGACTCTGCAGCCTCCTGCAGAGGAGGCTCCTCTGCAGCATGATAATTTATTGTCACAACATTGAACTTGGAACTTTGAACTCTAAATGTTTAAACATATTTTTACGACTGTAAATGTTTATATTTTTACTTCCTATCCTACTATGCTGATGACTCCTTTCTGAATGAAAGGAACTGGAATTTCCGCAGAAAAGAACAAAAACTATGTTCTGGATACCATTTTAGAATAAAAGCACAATCTGAAGAGTTCACAGTACAGGACTACAGTTCTGAAATAGGATGCAAGCAGGAGGTCCCCAGCTGCTAGTTCACCCATTTCTTATTTCTACTTTTACTTTATGCATTTCATACCAAGAGCAGGACATTTTTTAGACTGGAAGAGACTAAAGTGCAAAATGTTTTGTTTGTTGTGGGTTTTTTTTTTTTTAAGTCGTTTGCTTTTTGTTTTGTTTTTCTGAAAGTAGCACAGAGTCTATGGACAAAGCACAAAGAATAGAAAGTGAATTTATATTGTCAAATCTTTCATCCCTCTCTCTAGCCCCCTCAAGATCTGTTTTTGTATTCACTGCCAACTTCTCTTTTAATAAGTGAAGCATTCTCTATTTATTGCAGTAAATACTCTTGTAACTACCAGTAGCACTGGTTGTCTACCAGTTCTCATCTAAACCTATGCCTTAGAAAAAAACAAAAAAACATTTTTCTCAGGTTCTCTTAGCCCATGAATGCACTTCTAACATGGACATCTGCTTTGAAAATATGGTTCATATTATAGAAAATGTATAGAACAGTTAAACTCTGAAAAACTAAGCCCTTTAAAGAGGGAGAGAATAGTGGATAGCAAGACAAAGCTGGGAGTGCTATTTTAAGTATATTTGTTGCTAAGCAAAAATTTTTTGTCTTCTGTTTCTTCTTTGGTTTTCTGAACTTTGGAACTTTTCCACAACTATTTTTTGGCTTTACAAACACTTTCATAGAATCACAGGATATCCTGAGTTAGAAGGGACCTATAAGGATCATTGAGTCCAGCTCCTGAGTCCACAATAGACCACCCAAAAATCGGACCATTTGTCTGAGAGCATTGTCCAAACACTTCTTGGACTCTGGAAGGCTCAGCAACATGACCACTGTCCTGGGGAGCCAGTTCCAGTGCGCAACCACTCTCTCAATGAAGAATGTTTTCTTGATATCATAGAATCATAGAATCATAGAATGGTTTGTGTTGGAAGGGACCTTTAAGATCATGTAGTTCCAACCCTTCTGCTGTAGGCCCGGACACCTCCCACTAGACCAGGTTGCTCAAAGCCCCATCCAGCCTGGCCTCTAAACCTACCCTCTTCCAGTTCAAAGCCATTTCCCCTTGTCCAGTTGTTACATGCCTTTATAAAAAGTCCCTCCCCAGCTTTCCTTTTGGCCTACTTCAGGTACTGGAAGGCTGCTATAAGGTCCCCCCAAGAACCTTATCTTCTCCAGGCTGAAGAACCCCAACTCTTTCAGCCTGTCCTGGTAGGGGAGGTGCTCCAGCCCTCTGATCATCTTCAAGGCCCTCCTCTGGACCTGCTCCAGCAGATGGATGTCCTTCTCAAATCCAGCCTGAACATCCTCTGTCACAGTTTCATGCCATTCCCTTGGGTTCCATCACTGGTCACTAGAGAGAGATCAGCACATGCCCCTCTGCTCCCCTTGTGAGGAAGATGGCCACAATGAGGTCTCCTCTCATTCTCCTCTTTGGGCCTGACAAACCAAAGGACTTTAGCTTCTCCTCAAAAAGTCTTCTACTCCAGACTCTTCACCATGTTTGTAGCCCTCCTTTGGACACTAATAGTTTTATGTCCTTTTTGTACTGTGACATCCAAAACTTCACACAGTACTCAAAGTGAGGCCACATCAACTCAGTCAATGTAAAGCAGGACAATCACTTCCCTTAACCAGCTAGCAATGCTGTGCTTGATGCACCTTAGGAAATGGTTGGCTTTTCTGGCTGCCTGGGCATACTGTTCAACTTGCTGTCAACCAAGACCCCAGATCCCTTTCTGCAGGTCTGTTCTGCAGCATCACATCTCTCAGTCTGTATGAATAGCCAGGGCTGCCCCTTCCAGGTGCAGAATCTGGCACTTGCTCTTGTTAAACTTCATGTGGTTGGTTATTACCCAACTCTCTGATTTGTCGAGATATCACTGCAAGGCCTCTCTACCCTCGGTGGAATCAACAGTTCCCCCCGATTTAGTATCATCAACAGACTTGCTGAAAACACCTTCATGTCCTACATCTAAGTTATTTATGAAAACATTAAAGAGAACTGGCCCTAAAATGGACCTCTGGGAAATCTCACTAGTGACCGGCTGTCAGCCTGATGTAACCCCATTTACTACAACCCTTCGGGCCTGAACCATCAGCCAATTGCTCATCCATCACATTTTTAACCAGCTGTATCCTGGACATTTTGTCCAGAAAGACACTGTAAGAAACAGTATTGAAAGCTTTACTGAAATGCAAAACGATCACATTAGCTGGCTTAATTTGGTCAACTAGATGGGTGATCTTGTCATAAAAGGAAATTAAGTTAGTTAAACAGGACCTTCCTGTCATAGAATCATAGAATCATAGAATTAGCTAGGTTGGAAAAGACCTACAAGATCATCCAGTCCAACCATCCACCTACCACCAATATAACCCCACTAAACCACGTCTCTCAACATAACATCTAAACATTTGTTGAACACCTCCAGGGTCAGTGACTCCTCCACCTCCCTGGGCAGCCCATTCCAGCGCCTGACCACTCTTTCAGAGAAGTAGTATTTCCTAATGCCCAGCCTGAATCTCCCGTGGTGCAACTTGAGGCCATTCCCTCTAGTCCTATCACTAGTTACACGAGAGAAGAGGTCGTTCCCCAGCTCTCTACAACCTCCCTTCAGGTAGTTACAGAGAGCGATGAGGTCTCCCCTGAGCCTCCTCTTCTCCAGACTGAACAATCCCAGCTCCCTCAGCCATTCCTCATAAGGCCTGTGCTCCAGACCCCTCACCAGCTTCATCACTCTCCTCTGAACACGTTCCAGGGCCTCAGTGTCTTTCTTGCAGTGAGGGGCCCAAAACTGGACACAGTATTCGAGGTGGGGCCTCACCAGTGCTGAGTACAGAGGGACAATGACTTCCCTACTCCTACTGGCAACACTATTTCTGATGAAAGCCAGGATGCCGTTGGCCTTCTTGGCCACCTGGGCACACTGCTGGCTCTTGTATCTTGTAGATACTTCTTGCCAAGTATTTATTGTATGTTCTCTAAAAGTCAGTTTCTGATTTTTTTTTCATATGATGCAAAATCTATTAATGCTGGAGCAGAAGAGAACCCATCTGAAAAATGAACTGTTGGCATCTGACAAGAACACAGAGGACTGAAACTGCATTTTTGCAGAAATATTTTTTAATTACCAAAACTTGTCAAATATACTACTTTCCTTTTGATATAACCAATTAAAATCAGAATTAGTAAAATAGTGGTGATTTGCTTGAGATGTTTAGCTATGAAACTGCAACTGCTTAGAGAGGTATTGACTGTTACGAGTAATTCCAACTGAATTGACTGAACTCTTGTCATCCTTAAGTTGGGATCAAATGTTAATCTTCACAATACTGGAGCTACAGAGTCCTGCTTTGTTATGCTATTCTATTGGATATTTTAGGTATTGCAGTAGTGTCTTACAAAAGCAAAATAGAATGAATCGACCTTGTGTTTCATATTTAAATATTTTTCAAGGCAAATAAGGAATGTGAAGAAGCACGCCATGAGAAGGAAACAATGGTGATGAAATACGTCTGAGGGGAAAAGGAGTCACTTGACCTCAAAAAGGAAAAGGAGATACTTGAGAGAAGAGTGAGGGATGCAAACAAAGAAATTGAAAAGCACACTAATAAAATTAAGCAGGGAAGAAGGAAAAAGGAAGATTGCACCAGCTCTATGAAACTAAGGTGCTCCAAGTGTTGCTGTGTGACTTGAGTGAATGATTAAAAGTACTATCAAACAACCTTATCAACACTTGTTTGCTGTTATGCCTGGTAAAATAAGCTGGTTTTCATTTGATTTTGCTGTGAAAACCCCTTTCCCCCGTAGGAAAGGGAGGAAGTAACTAATTTCTTACTGTCATCTTTTTGCTTGTTTGGATCATTTAAAGGCTGTAATGACATTAAATTATTGCAGTCTTTATTGCAGCTTGTCTGTCTGGGCTCCGTATTCTCTTTCATACTAGTAAAAATTGGTGATAGAGGAGTAGGATTTTTCAGTCCTGATTCCAAAATATTGCCATTCCTTTTTTAGAAGCCACTAAGATTCCCATCAGCCTCCTAAATTACCCAGATCTTTCTGTACTGGGTTTCACAACTCTGTTTCACATAGAAGACGCTCACATTGATAAGTCAGTAGAGTTCATGCTGTTTTGGGTCCTTTTTGAGCAATTTTACTAAGCACAATTGTCAAGAAAAGAAGAATCAGAAATATGCAATGTAATAAAACTCATAAAAAATACATTTCTCAAGCAAAGGCTCATTTATCCTTTCTCACATGAGTAGGAAATGAGAGCATGGCTTCAGGTTTGTAAAACAGAATTTAACCTACTAAGTATGCTTATAATACCTCATAATTACACTGGAGCCTTACAGGAATTGTACTACCCTCACATGGTGCTTCTCCAAACCCTTTTTTGGTAGGTGAACCTATCTCTTCAGAAACAGTTTGAAAGTTTGGCTTAATGGCAGATCTGCAGATAACTGGTGTAGCTGGGCCAGCAGTGTGCTTCTGTTAAGGTCTTATTTGATGCTGACTTACATGTCGATGGTTTGACCTGCATATACCTTGCTGCCAATGCTCATGCTGGTCTGCACCTTGATAGTTGGCAATACCATTCCATTTTCTATCTGTGGCCTTGTGTAATATATAACTTTACCACTTTGCACCTGTTTCCTCATCTGTTGCTAAAAAGAACAACAACAAAAAAAGGCTTAAGGAGATACTGACTTTGTGCTTTGTCTTTAAACAGAATTGTAGCATTAATGTGTATTAACAGCAGTGCAGTCTTACCTTACTACTCAAACCAGAACTTTGATAGCTTCTGTAGCTATTCTGGCAGGAGGGAAAACTAGCAAGACTGTTGTTATCAGGAGTAAAAAATGCAGAAATAATACAGCTCTACTATCTACTCCTAAGGGGAAGGAGAGAAATTAGCAACTAATAAACATGTAAGAAGCAGCAATTATTTGTTATTATTTATGAATGGAAAAGCTACGTGGATGCAGCTAGTATCTATATACAAATGCAAAGCATATCAACACAGAATCATAGAATGGTTTGGGTTGGAAAGGACCTTTAAGATCATCTAGTTCTACCCCCCCTGCTACTGGCAGGGACACCTCCCACTAGATCAGATTGCTCAATGTCCCATTCCCCTACACCCAAGCCTGGCCTTGAATTCTTCCAGGGAGGGGGCTTTCACAACCTCACTGGGCAACCTGTTCCAGTGTCCAGTTATTGTTTGAATTATTTTTATCTAGAAGTGTTCTAGAGCAGTGACATTGCTAGATTACTCAGACTTGATTTTTCCTTCTGTAACATGAAAGACAAGGAGGAGAATCTGCAAGAGTGGGAAGATGAGGATGTACAGAGGAGATGCCATAATGATGAGAAGCAGGCAGCAACAGGGAGGTCTGCTTTGATGCCAGCATCTCTCCACATGGGTTTCCACCCCTTCCTAAATCAGGTAGGAGAAAGTAAAGAGGGAAAACAATTACATTTATTAAGAAAGATACTAAGTGGTAGACTGACAAGAGATAACCTTTCCAGCATTTGAGGTTATTAGCTCGGGAGATAAACTTAGGGATGAAAGCAATGTTACGTGCTTGTCATATCTACAAAGTAATAGACTACAGAAAGCTATTGCCCAACAGTAATATTCCTCTAACTATATAGGCACTGTTATACAGAGTGTTATTACAGAGACCTTTGCAACAGATGTACCAGGAGCCTTTGAGGCTGCAAAGCTAAAAGCCGTGGATGACCTAAATGTTAGCAGGACTGCTAAGCGGCAGCACACAATTACTGTTGATACTTTTGGTCCTCTGCCTAGAAATTCAGGCACAGTAAATTTACGCAAGAGCAGGTATTTGTACCACCCTATATTATGAAACTAATTACAAGAGAAAAAGGAAACAAAAACAAACAAAACAGCTTGGGCCTTGTTGGTTGGCAGACATTTTTCTTCATTTAAGTTATTACTTTAGTCATGCACAATTCTAAGACCCTTGAAGGTGAAACCTCAACAATAAACCATAGGTAGATTATATTAAATGATGCCTTAATCAGAAATTGTCAGAGAGCATATAAACATTTATGAGACTGTCAAGTTCTGCTGTAGTTTTCAAGATTGTGAGCAAAGAACGACATGCAGAACTACCAGCTGTATCTCCAGAACTTTACCAGTAACTCAACAGAAAAGGCAGCTACTCCTGACCTTCCCCATAAGCATTCACCTGACCATCCTCCCAGAGCCACTCAGCGCAACCCTGAGTCCAGACGGCAGAGAGGACTGCCCGACAGCCAGCCGGGAAGGACAGTCACCCTGCTCTCACATCCAGAACATTGATGTGTTGGTTTTTTTTTTTTACTGGATTATGCAGTAAGGCATTGTTAACTTGCATTTTACACATCAGCAGGAGTCTTGTTGCAGAAGCACTAGGTGATTTAAATCCATAAAATAAAATTGTTCATATAAAAAATAAAATGTGAGGCTGCCAGCAGCATTCAGTGCTGGGCTGAAGCCACCGAGCCTGCCGAGATGGGTGACCCCGGCAGCAAGGGCAGGCAGAGGGGCGGCGCTGCACACGGCCCCGTGGCTGGGACTCATCTCACCAAACAGGACCAAGGCCTGGGCTCAGCATCTGGGCTCGCTGCCGTGTTCCTGTGCTTCCCGCAGGACATGGGCACTGCATCCCCCACTGGGCCCATCGGTGGCAGCGCCCTGGGGTGAGGCCGGGCTGCATGGGGCCCTGGTAATTGTCATGCGTGTGTGGCTGGAGGCAACAGCTGGATCGCCTTTCTTTCCTCACAGCTCATCAGTCTTCATTACACCAGAGAGGAATGAAAATGGATTCACTTTTATCCCAGCCAGAATGTGGCAGCTGTTTAATTTCAATTAATGTGGCACTGAAAAGAATAACGTTGCAGCAGCAATTGAAGTGAGACGGCTCCAACCCCAGTGCTGCTCGGCATGCAGTGCCGGCTCACCCAGCAGAGCGCCTGCTTCAGCCCCACGTTCTGCCAGCATCAGGTGAGGAGGGCAGGCAGCGTGGCACGGTTCAGCACAGCTCGGCATAGTGCGGTGCTGCCAGGAAACGCTGTTCCCTTGCACTGGCAGAAACTAGGGCTGAATTCAGCACAGTGGTTCCACACAGCAGTGCCAATTCCCAGCTCAAGCACCACTCATGGAACTGCAGAGCGTGGTGAGGGCGAGGCAGCCGGGGCCGGGAGCACATCTGTAACCAGGCCAGCTCCTCCAGGCCTTCCCACACCCATGGGCACTGCGCCTACCCCTGAGCCTCCGAGCAACGTTAGGGCTGCGCTCAGCCCACTCAGACCCTGTTTCCCCCAGCGGCTCTGCCAGACCCCTGCCTGTGGGCACCGCACTGCCGGGGCTGCCAGGACCCATCTGTGTGGGTGCCACAGCGCATGCGGCAGAGGACTCAGTGCTGTGTTTTTTCCCACTATTGATCTGGTGCTTTAAAAGGGGGAAAAAATCTCCCCGGTTGTCTAAACACTATTGATCCGTGCTGGGAAGCCACGCAGATAGGGAAGACTGTGGAGAAATTGAAATTTCATTTCCGACAGCTTGTTCCTGTTACTTTGACTTTTTTGGACAGAAGCACAGAGCAGCAGCCTCCGTCGCTGTGGTCGATCCCGGCTCTGGCAGCACTGTGCAGCTCCGCCAGGCCTGGAGGGACGCAGCTGTCCTGGGGCATGGCACCAAGCACAGCTCCGCTCTGCACCTAGGGCCAGCAGCATGGCTGGAGTGCAGCACAAGGCACAGAGACGTGAGGGTGTGAACACAGGAGCGCAGCACGAGGCTGCCAGGAGGCTCAGTTCCTGCCAGCGCTGGGCGCAGTAGTACTGGGAGCAGTTTGCTGTGCAACAATCTGGGTGAGGCATGGTGCCACTGGGTTCTGGTTCCAGGCATTGTCCTCAGAACCAGCCCAGGGCTGGGCTGCAGTGCTGCCATGCTGTGCTGGGGATGCAGCTTGGGCAAGGGGGAGTACGGCACAAGAAGGTGAGGGCTGCAGGCACTGCTGGGGCCCTGCACCCTGGAGAGGAGGGACTGGTGCTGCTGGGGTCGGGTGAGCCCTGTGTACCTCCAGCCTGGCGGTGGTACCATGCTTTGGAGGCAGCAGGTGCTCCTGCCCTGGGAGCTGCAGCACCAATGGTGTGGGCAGGGCTGGGCAATGTCCCTGGCTGCCCCCTTCCATGGGACCCAGGGCTGTCTGCGGTTGTCTTGTCCCATGTTCCGATCTCTCCAGCAGTGAGAGTGATAAATTATCTTGCTGGTCCCTCAAACTAGAGATCACTGCGGCCTTACAAAGAGGGGATTTGGATTTGTAACTGGGAAATTCTGTCTTTGAATCCTAGTGCATTAGGCTTGTAAGTCTGAGCTTTTAAACAAGGCTAATGTTAATCTCACATGTTTAATTTGATGTATTTTGCATCAAATTTTATATATTTTTCTAATTGTATTTGGTATTTAAAAAAAAAAAAAGGATGATATTGTTCTGAGCTACCTGGAGTCACGAAAAGTAACGTTAGTGTGTTGTACAAAAATCTAGACACCCGATCAAAAGAATTCCCCTTCAAAGCTTGGGAAAATAAAGTTTCTGTTTTTTCTGTTTAGGCAAAGTGTCTAGAAAATGAGCATTTAAGAACACACGATGAATTATCCAAGTATAAAGAAATCATTAATAGACAGAAAACTGAAATTCAGAGTTTGCTGGACAGAGTCAAAACTGTAGATTGTCTGCTGGATCTGAGCAGTGCAGATATGCACTTCTAGGAATGATGTGACTGATTTTCTGGGAAACGGGAAGTTATTTATTGAAATGATGATACAGCCAGCGGGGAAGGACAGTCACCCTGCTCTCACGTCGCAGCCGTGACGCCAGCCACTTAGCAGGAAAAAAGCAGCTAAGCTGCCTCCATTTTTCCCACAGCTGGCACGCCCGTAAGAACTCCTCCCGTGTTGACGTCCCTCAGCACAGCAGCCTCACGACGGGAACTGAGCGGCCGCGAGGTTGCAGCGTGCCGGCGGGGAGCCGCCTGATACCGCGGCGGCCGCCATCTGCAGGCCGATCCGCTTCCGCAGCAGCTCCCGATTAAGTTGGCGTGCCGCCAGGGAGGGCGATCTCCCTCGCCACCTTCCTACCGGCCCGTGCGGGGCCCCGCGGCCCCACCTGCCCGCGACGGCGATGGCGGCGGGTGAGCCGCCGGGCGCGGAGCACCTTTCGCAGCTGGTGAGCTCGGGGTTCGCTCTGCTGGAGGCGGGGCTTGGGGGCTCCGCGGCTCGCTGCGGTTGGAGCTTTCCCCGCAGACAGATGGGGGGTAAAGGGTCGCAGCCTCGCTGTCGGGTGGGCGAGGAGCGGTCTCGGCGGGAAGTTCCCTATCGTTGCTTTCTGTTTTTCTTTTCTTAGGCGGAAAATCTGCTGTATCAGCTGCAGGAGAATTTTCAAGCTCTGACAGAAAGGATAACTCTGAGAAATATCCTTAAAAAAAAAAAAATCTAGGTTATTGCTCCTGTGACAGAAGTCTTATAACTCCAGGAGCTATAGTTCCTCCGCACGTTTAGTTTTGCTTACCCTGCTGTGGACTACCAATAGATACAAAGAGGTTTTTTGCTGACTAAAATCAAGGTGTTTTTTTTTCCTTCTTCTTCTCATCTTCAAATTAGGATGTAATGATTGACGTTCTTAAACATATGTGATATAAAGTCAGCTGGACTGGCTCCCAACACCGCTTATTTTTTTCCTTTACTTAAAAGGAAAGCCTAAAAAAGGTTTTACCGAGAACGCTGTCTGTCCCTCTGGTTTCTGTACAGCAGTTCTAGATTTCAAGTAAAGTAAGCAACAAATTATGTCTAACTGTTCTGAAGGCACATTTAAAAATGCCACTTAAATTAGCATATCCCCGCATGTTAGTGGGTTAGAAACAATTCTTTTAGGCTCCTGAGCATGGGAAGGGAAGCCCACAAAAGAAAGTAAGGCTTTAAGGGTCTGTCCTTGTTAGATGTGGTTAACAGGAGCTATAGAGAAGAGCTATATAGAGCTCCTCTTTCTGAAACTGCAGAATTACTACATTCTACATTTTTTCTGACACGCACACACGTTCCCACTTTCAGAAATTTGCTTCTTTGGAGATAATTAATGCTAAGAAATTGATGTTTATCAGCAGTTATATTCTGATTACATTCTGATTATGTATGTTGATCATGTGGTATTACCTAAAATATTTCCTTGAACAGAAACAGTATTTTACACACGAAATAGTGCAGTACACTCATGGGCAGATAGGAAACCATTTGAAAATATTTATAACTTGAATGCTTCTGTGCTGCAAGAGAAATTAGGATTGCCTTGTTACAATACAATCTTGTGCTACAACTGCAAGGTTCATGTTGTATTAGTGTTGAACACGATTAAGTAAAAGGCTGAGGCATCTGGAAAAAAGCTTTGTACTTTTCTCACAGAAGAAAAAACCATATACACTGATAACAATTCTTATCTATAAAAATTCTCTTTAACTTTTTACTGGAAGAAATGGGTGAGCGCATCAGTGACCTTGAGAAGCACGTTGTGGACCTAATGATAGAGGCTGGAATAGAGAACTCCGATGATGAATTGAGAGTAAAAAAACCTTCATTTTTCTTGTATATTTTTTTTGTTGCCGCTTAGTTTAGAAGTATCAGCAGCACCTAGCTTGAAAATAGTTTTTATTTTTATCATACCTTGCTTTACTTTGATTTTAATATATACTGAGGATTTATTTTAAATATCTAAAATTACCTTGGATTTATTTTTGCCAAGAGCCAAAAAATGCTACCACTTCTTCAGAAGAGCCAAAACTATAGCTTGCTGCATCTGTTCCAGCTGTCTCACAAATCTAAGGGGTAGTGCAAACTAAATGTGTAAACTCAGGCTGCATACTTATAAGAAAGCGTATGTGGCTTAAAGTGCTCCTGTCTGCTAGTCGTCTCCCTCGATTATACTAACAGAAGTGGCTGAGGATTCTCTCTGCTATAAGTTTATGTACATCACTTTTGAAAAGTGCTGCAGCTTCTTGGTGTGGCTCAGAACATACCTCATAAACACCTTTGCCCAGACCAGAGCAGTGTTTCATCCTTGCAGCAGTAAGATGTGGGGTAGAAGTAGCAAGTATTGTTAGGTGATATAAACAGTGATACAAAAATCAGGGGATGGTAAGGTACACTGCATGATTTTACATCACTGTATGTTGCAAATGACCCCACAGGTGGTTGCCTCAGTGTTCTCAGTATTTATTAAGCAGAATTCGGTAGGATCTTTCTCCTTCTTCCTGTTCTTGCAAGCTTTCCTTGTTTAAACTGACTGAGACTGCTCGCTCAGCGAAAGACAGGAATGTTTGTAAGTATGCTGACATAATTTAGGCGTCTATTCATTCTGTACTTTTCCCGAGGATAAGTTATGTAATCATTTTTACAAATACAGAAAGACAATCTCATGAAAGTGTATTTAACTGTATAGAGATCTTCATATTTTATGCTGAATCACGTCCATGCATAATTAAACAGCTAACCTACTTATTCACTGTTTCTTTACAGCACTGAAATAAGGATGTGAGCAAGAAAGATAAAGGGAGAACAGCTCTGCACTGAATTTGGAGTGTGTCATCACTTACAATCAGTGTCACTAGTCACAAAAAGTGTCAGTGAAAACAAATACACTTGCATCACGTCATGATAGAATCTCCATTTTTCTTTTCCTTTAAATTATTGTTCCAGGAAAGGAGTAGAAAGCTAGGTTTATTCATCTAAATGGGACACTATTTCCTATAATTGGGAATAAACCAGAAGAAACCATTAGTTTCACGGGAGGCAAAAAAAATACTATGATAGAAAACTATCCTATATAGTAGTGAGCTTATCCAGCCACAAACTTTCTCAGTGTAAAAAATGTATTTTATTCAATATTACTAATATTAAAATTTCCATCATGCTTCTTTGTTGCCTTTTTGTGTTCTCAGAATACCTGTGGCAATGCTTTTGCAGTTGTGTGTGCCATTTTGATGTTATTTAAATTTTCTACATGAAGAATATTAATCTATCCCTGCTGAAAATATACCATACCTAATTTATTTGATATTATTATAAAAATGCCTTTGCAAAGCTTTTGTTAATAGGTCCACTGAACATAAACAACTTTATGCTAAAATAAATGGTAGTACTACCACAGAATGCAGCTATTTCTATGGTAGTAGAATCCCAGACTAGCTTGGGTTTGAAGGGACCTCTAAATATCATTTAGTTCCAACCTCCTGCCATGGGGAGGTACACTACCGCCATATCAAGTTGTACCAGTGCCTCACGACCCTCTGAGTAAAGATTTTCTTTGTAATATCTGATCTAAATATACCCTCTTTCTTTTAGCTTAAAGCTATTGCCCATTGTCCTATGGCCAGAATCCCTGATAAAGAGTCCCTCCCCAGCTTTCTTGTAGGTGCCCTTCAGGTAGGTCACTATAAAGTCTCCACAGAGCCTTCTCCAGGCTGAACAAGCCCAGCTCTCTCAACCTGACTGCAGGAGATGTTGCACCTCTCTTATCATCCTTCAGAATGCATTGCAACACCTCCGCATTTCTTGTGCTGTGGGCCCCAGCTCTGGATGCAGTGCTCCACATGGGACCTCATAAGGGCAGAGCAGAGGAGGACAAACACCTCCCTCATCCTGGTGGCCACCCCTTTGTTGATGCAGCCCAGGATACTGTTGGCCTTCCACCATAAACCAAAAATGGGGAACATGCGGTGTACTTTATTCACTCACAATAGTACTTTGCGCCTACTAAATTCTCTAAAAATTAATAACAAAATGCATTCTACTTCTGTTTTAACTAGTTTGACATACAGAGGTTAAGGCCTGTGCAGCAACTGAGGATAAATACAAACTGTCTTACCTTGTTATGCACTGTACTGAAAAACACTGTTCAGTGTTATACCCAGTAGTTTCTAAAATTATTTCTGAAGCAATCTCTTCCAGAAGTTGACATCCACCATGTACTGAAATGGTTTTTATCATTATCACCAACACACACATGCTTAACATGCAACTCACTAAATAAATCACATTGATCCAGATCACACTGTAGATCAGTGCTGGGAAGATATTAAGTACAAAAACTATGTTCTTACAAATACACCTTCAAACCACTGGCAATACAGAATAGGAAAATAAGTAGTTAATAAATTGTATGCGCTCAATTGGTAACAAACAGTAACTTTTAAAATTAGTTTCATGGAAGTAACTATAAAAATAACTAGACTTCCTACTCAATGTCAAAGAAAAGAATTAAATTGCAAGGGCTGCTCTGAAAGTAATGCCTCCTGTTTTATTATGTTGGCCCATGATGCCAGAGGTGGATGTTAGCGGTGTGGCAGTAGAAGTTGAACCTTCCTGCCAATATTCCATTACGTTTTATTGCTGTGTGACAGATGGCAGCAGAGAGGTAGTCTGACAAAATGGTGTCCGACATGGGAGTGTGGATAAAGCAAAGATGTGTAATTGAATTCCTCCGTGTGGAGGCACCCACTGACATTCATGGATGTTTGCTGAATGTTTCTGGAGACCAAACAGTGGATGTGAGCACAGTGAGGCAGTGGGTGGTGTGTCTCAGCAGTGACATGAATGACTAGCCATGTTCTGGATGGATCCACAGCTGTCACACCACAAAACAAAGAGCATGACAATCAGCTCATCCACACAAATTGGCAGATTATAACTGGGGAACTGTGTACAGAGCTGAATATCAGCTTCAGTGCACTGGTAACAATGGTAACAGTGTTGGAATATTGCAAAGTTTGCACCAGGTGAGTCCCACAAATGCTCAACACAGGAACAGAAAAAACACCGTATACAAGTTTATCAGGAACTATTGAGCCAATACGAGGCTGATAGTGACTCTTTCCTCGATTGCATCATTACCTGTGATGAGACATGGTGTCACCACTATGAGCTGGAGTCAAAACAGCAGTCCATGGAACGGCTGCATATGAATTCCCCTTAAAGAAAAAGTTCAAGATGCAGTCCTCAGCAAGTACAGTGGTGTGCAGTCTTTTGAGATAGGAAAGTGGTGATCCTTCTGGATTTCCTGGAACACAGACAAACCATCAACTCTGACCACTACATCGTGACACTAAGCTGATGTCTTGAATCTCCAGAGTCAGGTCAGAGAAGAGGACAGTCTTCCTCTTGTAACACAGTAACTCCAGGCCCCATGCCAGTCTGAAGACCATGGAGCACATTGCCAATATTGGCTGGACTGTCCTACCACACCCACCATACAGTCCCAGTTTGGTGCCTTCTGACTTCCATCTGTTTGGTCCGATGAAAGAAGGACTGCGTGGGCAATATTTTCCTAGCAACAATACCATCAAAGCAGCTTCTATTTTGAACACTTTGTCTTGCGACAAACTGGACTTAAAAAACAAGTACCTCCTTCTGTGTAGTCCGACTTGCTTTTCGTTAATTCTGTAAATATGTGTGTATCACGTAAAAAACAAACAAAAAACAACCACCATAACAAATAAACCAACAGCAGGTCCATTACTGTAAAGTATGCATCACCAGAAATGCATATGAAACTTCAAAAGCCATGTAACTGCAGAACACAATCCAAGTCTCATGAGCACATTTACATTTGGCTCTACCATTTGACAAATTGGAGCCTGCACTATGGGAAGAAGTTTAACCCTTCTTTATGTATCGACTATGCAGCCAGCTCCAGATCTGCTATTACTCTACTACTCAGTATACTACAAAGTATTTCAAACTGAATAATTATTATGAAAAAGAAATTCCATCATCACACCCAGTTGGGTTTGCTGGAAGGTGAGGTGTGAATCACAGAAGATGTTGTAATTTAGTTTTCTTAAATATTAATACATGCACCTTAGTAAATTCCTATTTCTTACTGTACACAAAGCTATGCAAGAAAATCCTGAAAAAAGTGATTACCCTTTCTCTGTGAGGTTATGATTTTGCATCCAGTAACGTTTTCATTCCCCATTTTAAAGAACATTAAAGCAAATAAGTGGAACTTGTTTTATTCTCTATTTAAAAAAAAAAACAAACAATAACCCTATACTGTAATCTTCCCAGACATTTGTGTAACAAAATGTCTTAGTTTCAGCTGGGACAGCATTGTTTTCTTCAGAGTACCTGGTATGATGCTATGTTTTGGTTCTAGGAGAAAAACAATGTCAATAACACACTGATGTTTATGGTTGCTGCTAAGAGCTATAGACCGTAAGAACCAAGGCCATTCTCAGCAGAGGGCCTAAGGAGTTGGGAGCAAACAGAACAAGGACAGCTGACTTAAACCAGCCAAGAAGATATTCCATACCATGACTTCATGCAGAAGGAGTTTTGAAAGGGATAGGAGTTCATCTTGCTCTCTTCCACTGAACAGGGGAACTAGTTGGGCACTGGGCAGGGGAAGGTGAGCAATTACTTGTGCATCACTCATTATATACATGTTATAATATATATATGAATGTATATGTTTCATATATATATATGTTATTATCCTTTTTGCTATCTTAGTAAATAGTTTTATCTCAACCCATGAGTTCTCCCTTTTTTTTTTTTTTCCTCTTCGATTCTCTCTGCCATCCCACTGGAAATGACTGCGGGGTACTTAGCCACCTGCTGGATTAAACCACAACACACAAGCAAACAGACAGCTGAAGTGTTTTTCTACAAATAGGCTTTTTGTGTAGAAAAATACATCATACCAAAAGGACAACAGAGATTAAAGACTTAAAGAACAACAAAGACAAAAAAAACCAGAGTGCTACTGCAGTCAGACAGTTCTAGGCTTTGTGTCCCTTCCTCTTCCAAGTGGAATTCAAAGGTTTTAAATAATTAGGAGTATGCTCAACATTGAAAGATTGTTTATTTCTTTTTTAATATACATATGTATGTACACACATACAAAAAATAAATTTAAGTGGAGAAAGGGTTATAAAAAAAGCACAGCCCCAACAAAATGTCAGTATCTGTATTTAGTAGAATAATCTTTTGGTGATACCACTAAACCTCGACCTTTGCGGGCTCCTCTATAAACAGTTTCTATAATGTCAATCATCTCTTGCTTATCTTCCATTGCCCAGTTGATCTTGTTGTTATTACCTGTACCTAAATCAATCATGATGTGTTTGTTCCTTTAAAAGGAGAAAAGAAAACAGACAGGTTAATAGCAGCATAATTAAAAAAAAAAACAAACCAAAAACCCACAAACCTTCATCTATCCCCCCCTTCAAGGATGCTTTGTAGGTTTCAAAATAAGTATTTTAACATAAAGAAGTTTGCAAATAAGCCTCAAAGAAGAGTGAAAGCTCTTTGTCACATTCCAGTTGACATTTTATTGCCTATTCCTAAACCTCAATCAAGACTGCAAACATGCTTCCACATCACGATTGCTACTCAGTGCAGTTACTCTTCATCATAATCCTCATTACCTGCATTTATTTCCCAGGACTGTCTAACATGAGAATTCCACAACTGTCAATAGTACATTTTATCTCAAAAGAGATGTCACAACTCCAAAAAACTTTTTAATACTTTTGGTACATCTTTAGAGCAAGTCTGACTGCTGTATTAGCGCAGCATTTTATACATGGATTTTCAACTTATAACTTAAACCAACAGACAATAAAACCAGTTTTGACTATCACTAATTTATGCTTTATCATCAAAATAATGTTACTATGCTAAAATGCCTTGCAAAACAAGGCATTTTCTTATTCAGTCACAGAGTAGCAGAATGGTTTGGGCTGGAAGATCATCCAGTTCCAACCCCTTGCTGTGGGCAGGCCTGCTTTCCACTAGATCAGCTTGCCCAAAACTGCATCCACCCTGGCCTTGAACACCTCCAGGGATGGTGCATCTGCAACTTCTCTGATAAACCAGCACCTCACCACTCTGAGTAAAGAATTTCATTCTAACATCTCATCTAAATCTACTATTTTATTTTAAAATTACTACCCCTTGTCCTATTATTACACTCCCTGGTAAGAGTTTACACTTTTCTAGAACAATGGATATATAACCACCAGTATACTGATATGGATTTGTAAGTGATCTGTAGTTCTACTGAGACACTGTACTAAAACACATTCATTTGAATTACATTCTAGAACTACTGTGTACCTGAAGAAAAACATGACTGTACAGGGATCGTACAACTCATACATCTTGTTGAAGTCTGGTACTTCAGTGATATCCACAAGATAAATAACAGCAAAGTTTTTTACCTAAGGAGAAGGAAAAAGAAAATACAAAAGCAATGTATCAGACATGTGCAACCTGTGAGCCACACGCAGCCACTCATAATGCAGCCTGGGACAGCTCATAATGAAGCCCATGCCCTCCCCTGCACTATCAGGTAGGAGGCCTCGCCGTGCACAAATCACTCAGGAACAACCAAACAGTGGTGTAGTGCTCTCCTTACACAGATATTTTCTTTCAGGATTTAAGACATTAACTTCACATTTTTGTTTCCTACCTAATGCCATTCGTGGCCATTTCAATTTTACATGAAAGATACCTAAGAAACTTAAGAGGACGTTCAAAATGAACAGTTCCAAGAACCAACTGGAGTTTCTCTCAGGTTTGCCTTACGGGGCAAAAAGCAGGTTTTAAGAAATAATTTGAAGATTCCTTTTTAGAAACAATAATCAGAGTTCAGGAACGCATTCGCTTATCTTCTGAAACTTAGGTATCTCATTCAAGTCTTAGCCAAGTTATTTAGGAAAACTCACTCAAAAGAAGCCTTTCACTCAAATCACCTTTGCACATATGCAAGTTACCACCATAATACGAGTATCTTAGACATTAACTGAATCTCCCTTCTCTCCTACATGGGAATAAAAGAAAGAAAGCTACTCATCTAGAGAAGTGGAACTGATGACACGGTGGCTTACCCAAAACCTTGCATGATGTCCAAAGTGGACCTCAAAGCCAGAGAGGACTCTTCAGTTTGAATTCAAATATGTAGAAATTCTATTATTTTCCCCTTGCTTTCTTCTTTCAGATTTACTTCTTGCTTTCAAGTCTAGTAAGATTAGAACCAAGGACCACAATGAAGATACTCTTTCACAGTGGTTACCACTCTGAAACCACTTGGCTCAAGAAAGTACACTGTTTTGTTCTATGTTTGGATGCTGACTGCTACATTTGCGTATGACATGGTGTTAGCATGCAACTGCCTGACGGGTTGGGATTTAGGCCTAAGAATGAAATAAAGACAGGGGTGAGATGAAATAAATGGTGCTGAAGAAGCTCAACAGTGGCCATATCTACTGTTCAGTGGCACAACAGACTGGACAGGCTCATCACCAAAAAGCATTTTCTTTCAATACCAGCTAGAGCTCTGCAGAAGTACTCAGATGTCTCTGTGCACAGTACTGACCAGTTTCACAGCCTGAAGGAGCACTTACTATCTTACTTATCATTGGTAAGATTGGAGCCAGTCCTCAGCAATACAGAGTCCTTGAGCTGCCTTTACAGAGAGCCAGCCATGTTTTGTAAGGTTTGTTTAGCTTAGGCTACATTTTAGACAAAAGCAATTCCAGTACTGCTGAATTCAGGCTGGCATGGAAGCAAGAGCTGACCTATATCTGAGCTATTAAGTCTGTGGAGACTTATTCCTTACTATTTCAATTTCTCCCCGTCCACTGCAATGCGAATGCATCCCTCAGGTAGCTGTAAATCCCCATACAGAATAAGTTTCATTTCAGTGCTCTCATTTCAGTGCAGCAGTGGCTTAGTTGTTGTTCCTTCTGACTTAAGTGACAACTACAGATGTGATACAAGAGACATCAGAACCAGAATTAAACGTGACTCTGAAGAAGCAAACCACACCAAGTAAAAGCAGTTGCAGTTGTAACAATTCAGACTCCTCTAAGGTATTTAAATAAAATTTACTGTACAAAGCGCAAAAAAACTTGTGCCGTTCTAGAAGATGAAGAGAACAAAAATTTATTGTGAAAGTACGTAACCTCATAATAAATGCTGAAATGTAGTAAGTTTGCTGAAGTAAGTTAGCCACTTCCTGGATAATAAATACTCCATTGCAAAAAGATATTCCACTGGATATATCTCTTTTCAAACAGTACCTACTATTTCCTCAAGAACTGAGAATATAAGGCATTGCCAACAGAAAAGCAAGATTTCTGACATCTTTTATCCTTTTTTAATTCAAAACTTTGCCTGTCTAGGCCACTGTAGCTGCTTTCCATTGGAGTCAGAAAGCCTAACAGCAATGACACAAAATGTTATCAAAACTTATTTTCATAGATTGGGCTTCAGTTTTGGCATTTTTCTTCACTCAAAGTAGCTGCAAATAGGAGTTTCAGTTACTAGGCAAATATTCACAAAAAAAAACAAAAGAACATTACTGCCTCACCAGAGTTGCAGGCCAGCATTTTAATACTTTACAGAACTGTATCTGTTCATGTGGACTACCTATTAAATCTTAACAGTAAATGGCTCAAGACCATAAAACAGGTACAAGTCAGACCCTTAACATTAAGGTAGACCTTAAAGTACAGATTCTGTAGATCCTTCGGCACACTTAGCTGGTAAATGGGAAACACAGAGGAAAAAATCACATGCCAGCTAATTCTCATTTCTCCCTCCCAATAGTCTTCATTAACAATATCATTCCAACAAATTTATTGCATTCCTACAGCATCAGATTACCACAGCAATATGACCAACAGCTAGGAGAAAGGGCAACAATCACATGGAGTTTCCCTACAGTTCTGGTGGAGGTAAAACTATTTTTTTCCTTATGACTTCAAGTCCCTCAAAAAGATAAGTCTCCCAACACTAGCTGATGGCCCAAAGCACTCACAGCAACTATCGAAGGAAATCTGACACCAGAATGAAGATTACATCTTCGCATCTTCCTAGCAAGTTTCTAGACAAAACAGGGTTTTATTTGTCTGTTTTTTATGTTTAGATGCCCTGTGGATAAGGAAATGGCAGGAAAAAAAAATAAAAGGAACTGAAAATAGCTTTTGCAGCAGTTCAAGTTGAAAAAGCCCAGCAGACTTGCATTATTGAATTGAAAGGCTGCAAACGCAGTGAAGCAAGAACTTGCAGGTCTATTGTCAATATCTTACTTTTTTTTATTCCAATTATTCTGTAAGTTTAGGTGTTAAATTTACATGGGAGAAGAGAAAAACATTACACTGCTAAATGCATTGCTTACAACCAACAATCAACAATTTTGTTACCGCTTACAATTTGTCCAGGCATTTACCAAGACAAAGACTAACAGAAGGAAGAAGCTTGCCTCAAAACCTGAGGTGCCTCTACAGAACTGCTTCTCAGTTCTACAGACTGAGAAGGAAAAAGAAACTTTAAGTCCTCAGAACTGAGTAAGGCAGACAGACCAGCTCCCTGTTGCATAACAACTAGCCCAACTAAGAAAAAGCGACGGGTCATAGTAGTGGGTGATTCTCTTCTGAGGGGTACAGAGGCACCCATTTGTTGACCTGATGCACTATCTAGAGAGGTCTGCTGCTTGCCAGGGGCTCACATCATGGATGTGATAGAGAGGCTGCCAGACCTTGTACGTCCCACTGACTACTGCCCGCTGCTGCTGTTTCATGTAGGCACCCATGACACCAATGAGGTAGCTGTGAGCAACCTGAAGAGTATCAAGAGGGACTACAAGGAGCTGGGAACAGCACTGGAGGACTTGGGAGCACAGGCAGTCTTTCCACCAGTCTTCCCAGATAAAGGGATGGGCTGATAGAATTAAGAAAATCAATACATGGTTAAGGGAGCGGTGTCATGAACAGTGCTTCAGCTACTCATGCCATGGAACTAGCTTTGAGAAGCTGATCTTCTGGGGACAAATGGGGTTCATTCATCCCCAGCAGGGGAAAAACCATCTTTGGCAACTAGCTTTCCAATTTAGTCAGGAGGGCTTTAAACAAGAATTGTTAGCAGAGGGGATCTGCAACCCATCCCACTTTGAGGCTGATGGCAGTAATGGATACCCTGGGCCTGGAGCAGGATCACAGGCCAGGAAGACAGCATCTCAAGTGCATGACAAAGGAACTCCAATCAGCCTCAGTGGGAGCCCAACTCAAATGCCTGTACACTAATGCACAGAGCATGGGGAACAAGCATGAACAGTTACAGGCGTGAGCATGCCTACAGGGTCTAACGCTATAATGTGATGGAAAGTACTGCCACCCTGCTATTATTGCAAAGACCTTGGATGCAGCAAATGAGGACACGCCCAAATGCAGCAGCCATGGATACAGAAATGAAGGAAGAAAATTTGTTTACCTTCAGAAAGTCTCAGGTAGACAGGGATCTTCAGCAGGACACCCTCACCTCTACTGCCAACTCTTAAATGAGGTTTGGGAAGGGGTGGATCCTGGCTCCACCCCTTCTGGTTACTCAGATGCACTGCATGCACACCTGAGCTCCCCTGCGTTGGTCCTGCCTTCCCACCAGGCATTCAATCACTGTTTCAGGCCATGACTTAGCATTTCCGCTACACTCCACTCCTTCATGGCATGAACCAGTGATTGAGCAGGTTGAAGGTAAGCCTTTCCATTATGGTGATCCAGTACACCACAACGCTTTGTACAATTTGCCTGTCACGGTGTCGACTGACAAAATATAAGACGATTGATGACTGATTCACAGTTGAAGTTCACATTCCTTTGTGGGCCAGTACATGATGGTTCTTCTGGAGGCACGTAGTTGCTTGGACCAGGGAAGGTTCGGCTCACATTCCATCAGTCCCATATAGTCCACCACTGGGTGTCACGCTGATTTTACAGTGATACTGGAGCATCTTGATGTCATGTTGCTCCTCCTGCTGATCCTGTGGACTCAAAGAGACTCACGGGGAGTAGCAGATGTTTTAGAGGTACAAGAAGGGGTAGGTAGGTCCGCCCTCCATGGCAGGACACAGACCATGTTCCTGTACTGGGTCAACACTTGGGCTTGCACTGGGGCATGTCCCAGCTGTCTGTACCATACCCTTTGGCCCGATATCTGAGGGTGCATAACTATATCGGGTACTAAACGGGGAGTCCAGATTTGCCACAGGGGCTTGATTAAGGTCCCTTTAGTGATGAAAACCGGAGTGTTGACCACAATGTCTGCAGGCCACGTACCTATTACTGGAGGGACTACCGATCCCCCAACCTCCAATAATCTCCCCCAAGGTGCAAGTAGGCCACACCACTTTGGTCCTACTGGTACCTTCTAAGGCCATTCTATTTTATAGGTACCAGGTTCTAGGTTTTCAGGGGCAGGGAGAAGAAGACTATTGTCACTGCCAATTTGGGGTCTTACCCAATTATCAGTGCCCATAATTTGGATTCTAAGTGGGGAGGCCCATGTTGTCTGTAGCATCTTCAGGGCATTGGGTCTGCCATCTCTAGGCCTTTCATTCAGGTCCTGCAGGGTTTCATAGAGTCTCTTTGTCTACCCCTGCAGGGACTGTGAGTCTGTCTTCAGGGCAGCCTTAAGAATACCATTATAGCTCTCATGACTGGAATGTAGGAATAGATGGATATAAACTCTTTAGGAAAGACAAGCAGGGAAGAAAGAGGGAGTGTCAACCTCTACATCAACAACCAGTTGGAGTCCACAGAGCTCCATCTGAGGATGGATGAGGAGCTGACACAGAGCTTATGAGTTAGGGTTAAAGTGAAGGCAAGGGAAGGAGACATCATAGTGGGGGTATAGCAATAGGCGGCCTGACCAGGAAAACTGAGTGGATGAGGCCCCCTATAAACAGACAGGAGTAGCTTTGCATTCACAAAACGTGGTCCTCATGGGGGACTTCAACCACCCTGATATCTGTTAGAAAGACAACACAGCAGGGCATCAGCAATCAAAGAGGTTCCTGGAATGCGTTGACAATGATTTCCTCTTCCATGTGGTAAAGGAACCCACAAGAAAAGGTGCTACGCTGAAACCTGTCCTCAACAGCAAGGAGAAGCTGGTGAGTAATGTGAAGCTCAAGGGCAGCCTTGGCTGCAGAGACCATGAAATGGTGGAGTTCAAGATCCTTAGGGCTTCAAAGACGATGTGCAGCAAGGTTGCTACTTTGGACTTCAGGAGAGCAGAATTCCGCCTCTTCAGGGTGGAAGGGTGACATGGGATAAAGCCCTGGAAGGAAGAGGGGTCCAAGAAAGCTGGTCAGTATTCAAGGACCATGTCCTCCAATTCCAGAAGCAGTGCATCCCAAGGAAGATGGACAAGAATGCCAGGAGGCCTTTGTGGATGAACAAGGAACTCGTGGTTTAAATGGAGTGAAAAAAAAAAAAAAAAAAAAAAGTCTATAGGGAGTGGAAGCAAGAACAGGTTACCTGAGAGGACTAATAAGAAGTTGTCTGAGCAGCCAGGGATCAGGTTAGGAAAGCTAAAAACCTGACAAAATTAAATCTAGCCAGGGACAGAAAAAGGAAGAATAAGGATTTTTACAGGTATATCAACAATAAAAGGAAGGCTACAGAAGATGTGGGCCCTCTCTGGAAGGAAACTAGAGAGCTGGTCAGGAGGGATACGAAAAAAGGTACTCAATGACTTCTCTGCCTCAGTCTTCACTGTCAGGGACTCTAGCTGCATTGCCTAAGTTGCAGAAAGCAAAGAAAGAACTGGGAGAAGGAAGATCTGCCCACTCTAAGTGAAGATCAGGTATAAGACCATCTAAAGAACCTGAAGGTGCACTATGCAACTATGGGACCTGACAAGATCCATCCATGGGTTCTGAGGGAACTGGCGGATGAGGTTGCCAAGCTGCTATCCATCATATTTGAAAGGTCATGGCAGTCTGGTGAAGTTCCCACTGACTAGAAAAGGGGAAACACAACCTCCATTGTCAAGAAGAGAAAAAAAAGAAGATCCAGACCAGTCAGTCTCACCTCTGTGCCTGGAAAGATCATGGAGCAGATCCGCCTGAAGACCCTACTAAAGTACATGGAAAATAAAGATGAGGTGATTGGTGGTAATGAACATGGGTTCATCAAAGGCGAATCATGCTTGACAATCTTGGTGGCCTTTATGATGGAGTTACAGTGTCAGTGGATAAAGGAACAGCAACTGATGTCATCTACCTGGACTTGTGTGAATGTCCCGCATGACATCCTGGTCACCAAATTGGATCTGATGTATGGACCACTCACTGGATAAGGAATTGGCTGGATGCTTGCAAACAGGAAGTTGTGGTCAATGGCTCAATGTCCAAGTGGAGACTGGTAACAAGTGGTGTTCCTCAGGGATCAATGCTGGGACCAGTGCTGTTTAACATCTTTGCAGGCAACATGGACACTGGGATCAAGTGGACCTTGAGCAAGTTTGCAGGTAACGCCAAGCTGAGTGGTGCAGCTGACACCCTAGAGGGAAGTGATGCTATCCAGAGGGACCTGGACAGGCTTGAGAGGTGGGTCCATGCCAACCTCATGAAGTTCAACAAGGACAAGTGCAAGGTCCTGCACCTGGGTCAGGGCAATCCCAAGCACAAATACACACTGGGTGGAGAAGGGCTGGAGAGCAGCCCTGAGGATAAGGACTTAGCAATGCCAGCTGATGAAAGACTCAAAACGAGCTGGCAATGTATGCTTGCAGCCCAGAAGGCCAATTGTATCCTAGGTTGCATCAAGAGGAGTGGGACCAGCAGGTCAAGGGAGGTAATTCTGCCCCTCTACTCTGCTCTCCTGAAACGCTAGTTCTGGGGCCCCCAGCACAAGGAGGACATGGAGATGTTGGAGCAGGTCCAGAGGAGGGCCACGAAGATGATCAGAGGGCTGGAGCAGCTCCCCTATTAGGACAGGCTGAGAGATTTGGGGCTTTTCAGCCTGGAGAAGAGAAAGCTCTGGGGGGACCTTATAATGGCCTTCCAGTATCTGAAGGGAACCTGTAGGAAAGCTGGGGAAGGACTTTTTATGAGGGCATGAAGTGACCAGACAAGGGAAAATGGCTTTAAACTGAAAGAGGGAAGATTTAGACTAGATATCAGGAAGTAATTATTTACTGTGAGGGCACAGACGCTAGAACAGGTTGCCCAGCAATGTTGTGGATGCCCCCTCCCTAGAAGCATTCAAGGCCAGGCTGGACGGGGCTTTGAGCAACCTTGTCTAGTGGGAGGTTTCCCTGCCTATAGCAGGGGGGTTAGAGTGAGATGATCTTAAAGGTCCCTTCTAGCCCAAACCATTCTGTGATTCTATGGTAAATAAATGGATTAACTTTCCTTCTACTTTTCCTGTAACCTTAATAGAAAGGCAGTGGCACAACTAAGGCTTGAGCAAAAAAAAAAAAAAAAAAAAAAAAGGACACAGCTACTCACACTTGACTGTGGTTAAGTAAATGCAAAACATCTGAACAATCCTCCCTGAACCAGCACTTTCCCAAAAGAAGCTATTCATTGAGATGACTCACTTTCACAGCAAGGCAAGATATATGAAGGTCACTCCAGAAGGCATGTCACCTGTATATTTCCATAGAAACTACAACAGAGAGAGTAAAATATCACTATTTGATAGAGCGAATTCTCAGCTACAGAACACTGTTCTTCAGCATAGTCACCACCATTAGCTACATATTTTCACCAGCCATATACAAGAGCCTGCACACTTGGAAAAATCTGGAGAGCTGTCCAGAACATGGATTATCTTTCATGTCACTATTATCACTGCTGAAACGTACTACCCACCTACCTCACTGTGCTCACATTCACTGTTTAGTCTCCATAAAAGCTCAGCAAGCATCCATGAATGTCAATGAAGGCAATTTTTTTCCTCATGGAGAAAAATCAGTCACACATTTCTGCTTCATCTGCACTTCCACTGCGGACGCTATTTTGTCAGAATGCCCCTCTGCTGTCATCTGTCACACAGCAACAAAACATCATGGAATATTGGCAAGAAGGTTCAGCCTCTACTGCCATACCACCACCATCCGCCTCTGACGTGGTGAGCCAACATCGGAGGCATTGCTTTGGAGCAGCCCTCATATGCATGCGTGAACTGTATTTCTTGTAGACCTATAATTTTACAGGCAAGCTAACACAGAAATTTGGCAGGCGGTGTACCTCATTACAAGGGGTGTCCTTTATAATCTTTGAACCTCCTCTTAAAAAAAAAAAAACCCAAACAAATAAAACAAAAAAAAGATACTTTTTTTTCAAAGTGAGAAAGGTGGACCAGAGGAATTTTGTGAAATTCAGCTCTTACATTTTTGCTGTAGCTGGGTTTCAACATAACATCTTACATCTTACAGTTATTTCTTTTTACACTCAGTGAAATCTTGCTTCTTTTTCATGTATAACACTGACAAAACCATTTTAAGTGGGTACGGTTCAGGGAAAACAATCTCCTTTGTATTTTCATATGGTGTGCTGGTTTCTTTTTCCTCAGCGAGGTTCACATAAACAAACACAAAGAAAGAGTAAAGAACAGAAAAGCCCACCGGATTTCTTACTTGTAACTACAGACAATATTGCGGCTACCCTAAATGTAAAGTACGGCTACCTTTTCTTCCAGTGTAGCATGTAATAGCAGCATCTTAACATTCTGTATTATGCTCTAGGGGAAACCCCTGTACAAGTGAACTTGTACTCACTCTTTAAAACTGCTGAGATGCAAACGTGGCTTGTAAGCTAGAAGGTGAGGAAGGACCTCCCACTTTCACCCGCCAATTCCGCAGAGGGAGATTTTTAAACAGTAAGTTCCGCTGACCTTTCTTCCCCCAGTCAGCCCAACCTGAAGAAAGGTCTGTTAAATTGCCAAGCATCCTGCCAAAAGTAAACACGAGAAGTATTCTGAGCATAAGACGCTCCTGCCACATTAAACACCAAAGGACTACATCAAATCCTGACACAGCTCCTTGCTGCGTTCTGTTACGCCTTAGTATTTAACTATAGGTGTGGGTCTTGCACGGAGCCAGAACTTGGGCTGGATGATCCTGGTGGGTCCTTTCCCAGCTCGGGATATTCCGTGATTCCACGTATTGCTGTTGCAAAGCAAGAGTGCCACGTTACTCAGTCACAGCAGTCCTACTACCAAGCACCTGCCTCGGTCACAATGCTGACCTTCATGAAACGATGGACTAAGAACAGCCAGCCGTTCTGAGTTCAGAGGTTGCAGTACTTTTCACCACATTAAATACCACAAAGATCAGGGCAGTCAACAGCTTTAGGAGATGCTCATGAAAGCCCACCAAATAGCTTTAGCACGAGCTCTCACCTCTCCAGAAACCGGGCTAGAGCCCGCCTCACGCTCTGTATAGAACGCTGGAGATAGCGTGCGCAGAAAGCGTCCCTCTGATGGCACGGCTCCGCCTTACCTTCTCAGCAATACTGTACAAAACTTCGTCCATTTTCATGCATGTTGGATCCCAGTCGTGCCCGAAGCGGATGACCACCACTCGATCCTCCTCCGACAGGATGGCCTGGTCTACCTGCCAGCCGTTGTGTAGGTGCGGCAGCATGTACGACATCCTGGCGGGCAGGCGTGCGGCGGCGGCCTGCGGGGCGATAAGGAACAGCCGGGAGCTGAGAGCCCTGCCGGCCCACACCCTGCCCCTCCCGCACCGGTACCCCGCAGCCCCCGGCTTGGGCCGCGTCACACTCTGCCCTTCCGCACCCCAAGGCCCCCGCCCCGTCCTCGTCTTCCTTTTCTCGGCGGGACCCAGCCGCTCGAGCACCGCCTGAGGCACAGAGGAAGTGACGAAGCCACCGGAGCCGCCGCGCACTTCCGCTCGGCTGCTGCGGCGGCGCGGTGCACGGCTTCTGTCCAAAGGGCGCGGCTTCTTTCAAGGGGTGCGGCACGGGTCGACCAGGGAAGGAGGGCTGTTGGTACTGTGCTAGTCGGAAATGTTCGGGTGTGTTGTAGTGCCCGTTAACTAGGCAGACCAACGTGTTATCCTTCTCACAGTCAGCGTGGAGCTGTGCTGGGGTGTCTGTGCAGCCAGCCTGGGGGTGCTGGGTGACAGGGGGAAAATCAAATGAAGGTTCTCTCAGCGTTCTGCAGGTTTGTGCTGCTGTCACTCTCCAACATTAACAACAACCTGTGCCTCTGCTGGCTGTGATAAAGGAACTGCTGCACGCGATTCCTGATGATGAATGATCTCTATTCAGTAACCCATGGTGTTAAGCATCCTAACAATTGAGCTAGTGCTGGTTGTGGCTTGAGTGTTGGGTGAAAACACAGATATATTTAAGGCTGCTGCAGTACAGCTGCATATCTGTTCTTTTGTGTTTCTTTCCAATATGTCTCATAGTGCCCAGCTAATCCTTGGAAGTGGCTTCTGCTAGCAGTCATGCTCAAATATCTTATGCTCCATGGCCTCTGGCAACTAAAAGGACAGTGCCTGAACACCCCAGATAAGTATTTCTGATGAAATTGCCAGTTGTTAAACCTGGATTCTTCCGTTGGCAGTGCTGGGTTTCAGAATTGAATTGACTTGAGATAGGGAGATCGGGCAGAGATAGGGCATTCCAGGCTGTCATGTTTCTGGCATGGTTTGGCCTGGTTCTGTGACTAAATGGGATCGGGGGGATGCACAGACCCATGCCCTGAGATAGGGGGAAGGAGGGTCGGGAAAAGGTGGGGAGATGGGCCTAAAAAAAAACAGTGACAACAAGCTAAGGGAGAAAACTAATTTACTAAATATGATATTGGAATGCGAGATAACACAATATAATACGATATAATTTGAATTGAAGCTAATCAAATAAAATGAGAGAGAGTGTGTCCAAAACTAAAGGCCTTACTCTAATGCTGAAGGCAAGATGGCCAGGGAACACACACCCACAGTGACAAGCAGTAAAAAAAGGGCAGCCTCTTGACTCCCAAGCAGTTTTATCTTTCCCTCTGAACAGAAAATGGAAATGAAACTGTGTAGTCTTCTGGGAGATGTAGTTCTTCTCTTCTGTGAAGGGTACCTGGAAACTATGGACAGACCATTGAACTGGAGCATTAACTCTTTAACTCCCAGCGCACTACATGATGTAATGATGTGGAATACCAATAACAAAAATCATAAGTCCATGACACAGGCCAGTCTTTTTGCTTCCTGAAAGTCACACCTGTACACTGCGTTCTTTCAAAATGTTAGCTAGCAGCAGACAGCGAAGAAAAGCATATTTTCAACAGAATCCACTGAAACCTGAACTAGTGCTTTGGGGAATAATCCTAGGAGAGTCAGTGGAGTTTGTGTTAAGTTACTTTGCCACCGAAGTGCATAATTTTCAAAAAAAAACCAGTACCAAAGCCCTTGTTCTACATTATCTCATGGGATGTCTAGAAAACTCAATTTCAGGAAAGTGAAACGAGAGAAGTTAGTCTTGCTTCAGATGGCCCTGCAGAAGCATGCAGTGATCTCCCATCCATCTGCATGCCAGGCTGTGTTGGAGTTTTGTGCCACTTGCCATGGTTTTCACTGACAGCTTTCAGAGACTTTAGCAGTCATTTGTCCTCTGGACAAAAACAGTCAGGTAGAGCAAGAGTTAAGCAAGTGCTTGAAGCAGTGGGTGGCTCAAATTTCTGGGAGGAGTTTCTGGCACTAGCTGCTGGGTCACATGCTATCGGCCTTGACACAGAGGGCGTTGTGGGTAGCTGGGGCTGTGTTGCAAATGCAAGGAAGTTAAGTGCTGCCGATTCCTCCAGGAGCGGTGAGATTTGTCGGTGAAAGAAGCATCAACAGAAAGGAACCAGACCAGGTTAATTATTTGGTTATTTTTGAGGTAATTAATTTTCTTCTGTAGATAAGTAAGTGGGAGGAGTTTATTCTGGGTGATGTACGTTATTAACTTCAGTTTAAAACAAAGATAGGAAAAATATGGAGGTTTGTTTTGTGATGATTTGGCCAATTCCAAAGTGATACAGCAGTGCCAGTCAGTGGCTATGAAAGTAAGTAGTGAGTCAAGCTCCACAAAAGAAAGAAGGCTATTTCAGGAAAACACCAGCACTGAAGTTAATACCTACGGGTAGGTCTGTTTATTTGCCTGTTTGTCTTAATCTCAGTCATATATTGAAAGTTTTCAGTGCAAGGACTAGAACTTGATATCAGTGTACATACATTCTGTTAATGTGTTACAAATGGTGATGGACGTGTACGTATGTGGAAGCAGATCATTTTATGTGAAGAGAAAATGAGGAGAGACAATTTTAAAAATAAAGCAAGAGTCAGCAATGCTGAAGATGATACTGTTCCCAAATCAAAATTGTCATATCCTTAACAGGTGATACATTTAGTACATTAGACAAGACATCCAACATCTGAATAATTATGCTCAGGAGCAAAGCACTGAATTTGTTAAAATCTATTCACTTGATGGTTGACCAGACAAATGTGGCTTGTAAAGGTATTAATCCAGCTATTGCTTCTCATGGACATCGGCGTGACAGGAGAAGTGTGGCTTTCAGACAGAGGTACAGGACAAGCGCATGCTCCAAGGTTAGTATCTGGAGAGCCTTCTTCCCATTGTAAGATTCCTTTAACTGTGTTTATGCTGTTGCTGTCAATATCATTTTTTTAAGATTGTAGTTGGTACTTGCAGAAGGCTTGTTCTTGGAGCAACGCTGCAAACAGTTCCCATGCACATCAAATGTGGATGAAATTGTGATTTATTCAGCATGTCCACAGTAACGAGCAGAATAATCACGTGGAACTTAGCCTGTTTTTTGTGGACAAGCTGAATTGTTTAAAGCTAAATCAACTCTTGCTGTGCTGCACTGTGGCTTCTCCATGAGTCGTCTTTCTGTTTGTGAAGTTTAGAAGGTGCTTCTAAAATAAATCTGGGTCTGACTCTGAGTGTCACAATGATGATGATGCTTTCATAATGGTGATGAAAGCAAATGGTGTAAAACAGTCCTGCCTTACTTACATATATTAGTCAGTTGACCATATCCAGTGTCCAAGCAGTTTTCGGTCCTGTAACTGCATAAGGTTTAGTTGCTGTTCAGTCAGAGTAAGTTGCTGAGGTAGCATCAAGTTCTGGTAATTGAGACACTGAATAACACTGTCACGATTATCTTGCCTTTCTCTCTGTGTGTTGTTTCCAGAGGAGGAGTCTAATATTTCCTTCTAAGGTCAAGTTGTATGATACTCCAAGAAATAAACAGACTACAACTGGGAATAGCGGCAGTATTTTCCTAACTGCTTGGAGCCGGCAGATTTCAAAAGACTTCAGTTGGCAATAAAAAGATGATATATAAATATACATGACTGTTGTTGAGATTTTATTTAATAGATGCAGCTGGAATAAGTTTGAGTTTGCTTGGGAGAAGTGTAATCACAGCTTTCCAGAAACTTACAGTACGTCATTTGTCCCAGGGCTGAATTCTGAAGGTTTGTCTGAGAGGACTGGAGCAGCAGGAAACTTCTGCCTAGCACAGCATGCCCAGAATTAATCAGAATACTGCTGTGGAAGAGAGGTGCAGATTCATTCAGCACAACCCAAATCTAGGGTACGGTGCATGGGACAGAGACCCACATGTGTGAGTGGAACACAACAAACAGAATCATATGAAATCAGCCAGGAATATTCCTAAAATATGTAGCAAATCTGCTGCTGCCATGGTTTTGTCAGTAAGGGCTGTAGTTTCACCCCTCAAATTGCATATATGGCTATCTGTAGAGCTTCTGTCTTATCACAGTATATATTTGTGTGGGCTGTTGCAGGCAGGACTGGGCTGAAAACTGTCTGGGCAAGGGGAAAGTTCTAGTGTAAAGGGTTGTGTTGCCAGCGGGCCTTAGCCTGTCACCTTTAGCACTCTTCCCCACTGATTCAGCCTATAGGCATGGATGTACAAAAGATTGACTTTTAATGCTTAATTTCGAAGGATATACGTTCAGAAGCAGTTGTTTAAAACAATGAGGGCAAGCAGTGCAGTAGCTGCACAAGAATGGTCCTTCATTGGGCAATTTCTTTTAGACCTAACCCATTCCAGGCATAGGTTTGTCAGACCTGTCTGAACCTCTGGTTCCCAGCACAACCTGCAGCTTCACCAACCATAATTCATAGGCAAGCAACTTTGAGTAACTTCCTAGCAGCAGTTACTTGTCACCCTTTACATAAATCAATTTGTGAGTTAGGTTAAGAAGCTACCAGATTTGTATGAAAGCAGGAGAGCTTCTGGACTAAAATGAAACTATATGAGAGGACCTGAACTGCATTTAGATCCAAGAAGATGACTATACCTTGGTGTTGCAGCGTAATCCAGTGCTTAATGAAGATATTCTAATGTAAGACCATGCTACTCCCAAGTGACTTAGAATTTCTTCTGTATCATCAAAAGGACTATGGAGTTCCATTATTTTCCTGATTCGCAGATGTGAATTTAAACGATTGCTACACCATTGCTGTTTGAAGGATGTTCTCCTAAACAGCGGCTTCTACTATTCTATTCCTCTACTTTATTCCTCTTTTTCTATTTCACTCCTGCAGGTCATGGCAGAACAGGAGTTGCCAGGTCTTTTGATTATGGATATTGGAGGAACTCACGGTGTGCAAGAAAGCCTTGCAGCACTTCTGAAGAAACACTTCTGCGTTATCACCATGAAAGAACTTCTTGAAAACAAAAAAGAAATGGGCAAAAAAATCCAGTCCATTTTTGTGTCTGAGTTCAGGCCAACTATCGACCAGGATCTTCTAGAAAGCCTGCCTAATTTAAAGGTCATTGGAAATTCTGGCGTTGGAGTGGATCACTTAGACTTGAAGATGATTTCTAACTTCGGCGTAAAAGTGACTAATACCCCACACGCTGTTGCTGACTCAACAGCAGACATAGGAATGGCCTTAATGCTGGCATCTGCCAGAAGACTAGTGGAAGGTAATGTTTTAGATGTTGCTGGATCTTATCTGGTTCTTTGGCACATCTCACCTCCCCATATTACAGATGATCTGTCAGAATCAATATTTGGGATTGAAAAGAAAATAAGTGTTCTGAGGACTCTGTTTTCAGAGGCTTCTACTTTTCTCAAGTCCCGCCTCTTCTCAAGGCAACAGTGACAAGAGTAAGACATTTGCCTAAATTGTGTGCTTTGAAGTCATGTATGATACTCTTTTCAGAATGATGTCTGGGGCATAGTTCTAGCTGGATGTTCACTGAGGGTATTGTTTATAGCTGAAAAACGGAATTTAAAATGCATCCAAATCAAATATCACCACTGTTCTGTTTCCTTTTTCTGTACTTTCTAATAGTTGTACACAGCATCTAGAAATGGCCACGTCCCCATTGCTAAAGCAGAAATTATATGAGTACGTGAGTACTGCTGCAAAAGTAATGCCTCCTAATTTATTTTGCTGGCCCACCATGTCAGAGGCAGATGTTGGCGGTATGGCAGTACAGGTTGGACTTTCTCGCCATTATTTTATTAAGTTCAAGTTCAACATTATAAAGGCTTAATGACAACACTGGCCAAGCTAGAATCTGCAGAACAACTTCAACCCCACTCAAGCAGGATGACTAGATTGGGTTGAGATCCAGGAGATAGATGGTGAGTTTTACTCCTGCTTTAAAAAAAAGAAGTGAAGGCAGTGCTTGTGGGGTGGTAAATGCTGCAGAATCTGCTTTTGAACTTCAAAGAAAATACTGCAGACACAGAAGCGTTATTTCCCTAAGGAGGTCATTCCTCTGAGCAGAATACCACCATCAAGAACCTCTTCTGTGTCACTGCTTCCAGTCCTGACCGTTACACTGTCCAAGACCTTCTAAAGACAACCCCCCCGCTTAAAATTATTTAGGTTGTTTTGTAAGGGACATTCCAGAGCCCCACTAATAGGACAGTGAGAAACTTTTTCTTTTCCTGTGTTTTTTTACCTGAATTTGTCATCAGTTCGTACCTGTTTAGCATGTTTTTACGTTCAGGCTGCCAGATAGCAGTTTCTCCAGACACGAAGTATTTTGCTGCTGACTGGCTGGGAGTCGAAGTTACCAGGGCAACTCTTGGGATCATTGGAATGGGCAGAATCGGGTATAAAGTGGCTCAGAGAGCCAGAGCCTTTGAAATGAAGATCCTGTACCACAACAGGAACCGCAGGTAAAAATGTCTGTTTACTGTGTGGAACTTGTCCAGGGGCAGTAATGGAAACCACAGCTCCGGTCCATGTCCCCATTCTTCCTAGGCACTGGCAACAGTTGTAAGTAACATGAGGAACACCAGCAGCGTGCCTCCACTGTTCACCTTGGTTTCCTGCTTCTCCCCTCGGGAAGCAGCTCCCCCTCGCCTCCCCGTACTTGTTCCTCCCTTCTTAACTATCGACGGGTTTGGAGGAAGGGTGAAGCTAACATTTCTGAAGATGTAGGCCAAGCAAGCCAGACTCCGTCCTGCCAGAATCGTCTCTCAGGCTTCTGGCAACGTCCCTAGTCATCCGGGCCATCACTCCTTTCCTCAGCCCAGCTGGTTCACTCATCACATTGATGGCAAATATCCACACTCTGTTTTATCGTTCCCTTTCTTTGCTTCCCTTTCCTTTTCCATCACAAGCTCTATCTCACATGTCAGGCAAGGAAGGAGTCAACGGGGACTGTACAGATAGATCATCAGGAGAGAAGAATGGGAGACCTTCTCCGTACCCATCATCCTACACTTGATGCCACCTGTGTGCTTTGCTTTCACATTTACGTCACTCCTCCAGAGTCCTGCCACTCCTCTACCTCTAGGCCTCTCTAACCCACCTCCTTCTCTCCTCCCTTCTACCACTGGTACTTGCCAATGTCTCTTCCTTTATCCTGGCCTCAAACCTCTTACTCTCTATGCTGTTCAAGACAACTCTTAGGATTGATTGATTGATCGATTGATTGGTTGACCGACTGACTGACTGATTGTTAAAAACAGTCAAAAATAGTTGGGTCAAATTGGGTGTCCATTTTTGCTTCAGGAGCAAGGAGGAGGAGCAGGCTGTTGGTGCCCACTACAGCAAGATGGAAGATTTGCTGCAGCAATCTGACTTTGTTATGCTGGTTGTGAACCTGACAGCTGAGACTGAAAAGCTGACTGGGAAAAAGGAGCTGGGGCTGATGAAACCCACAGCCACTCTTATAAACTTCAGCCGAGGTAGGACTGTCTCCAGGAAGTGGTTGTGGCCCCGTGGTGAAGGCTGTGTTTTGCCGTGTGATTATGCTGGCCTTCTCCCTTCAGCTTCAGTCTGTGATATCCCTGTGCTGTACGAGTCACAAAATAGCTGGCAATCTACAACTGATGACTTGCTGTAAGACATGGAATCATAGAATGGCCTGGGTTGAAAAGGACCTCAAAGATCATCTAGTTTCAATCCCCCTGCTGAGTGCAAGGTTGCCAAACACTAGACCAGGCTGCCCAGAGCCACATCCAGCCTTGGCCTTGAATGCCTCCAGGGATGGGGCATCCACAACCTCCCTGGGCAACCAGTTCCAGTGCATCCTCACCCTCTGAGGGAAAAACTTCCTCCTCGTATCTAACCTAAATCTCCCCTGTCTCAGTTTAAATCCATTCCCCCTTGTCCTATCGCTATCCACCCTCGTAAACAATCGTTCCCCCTCCTGTTTATACGTTCCCTCCTACTGGAAGGCCGCAATGAGGTCTCTCCGGAGCTTTCTCTTCTCCAAGCTAAAGAAGCCCAGTTCCCTCAACCTTTCCTCACAGGAGAGGTGCTCCAGCCCTATGATCATCTTTGTCACCCTCCTCTGGACCCATTCCAACAGCTCTGTGTCTGTCTTGTGCCGGGGGTTCCCAGGCCTGGACGCAGTACTCCAGATGGGGCCTCACAAGAGCTGGGTACAGGGGGACAATCACCTCCCTCTCCCTGCTGGCCATTTCTCTTTTAATGCAGCCCAGAACACAGTCGGCCTTCTGGGCTGCCAGCGCACACTGCTGGCTCATGTCCAGCTTCTTGTCCACCAGGACCCCCAAGTCTGTCTCTGCAGGGCTGCCCTCAAGGAGTTCTTCCCCCAGTTTGTATAAATACCTGGGATTGCCCCAGCCCAAGCGCAGCACCTTGCATTTGGCCCTGTTGAACCTCATTAGGTTCACATGGGCCGGCTTTTCCAGCCTGTCCAGGTCCCTTTGGATGGCTTCCCATCCCTCCTGTGTATCGACTGCACTGCTCAGCTTGGTGTCATCTGCAAACTTGCTGAAGGTGCACTCGATTCCATAATCTATGTCACTGATAAAGATGTTGAAGAGCACCGGTCCCAAGACTGAGCCTTGGGTGACACCACTCGTTACCGGCCTCCACGCTGACATAGAACTATTGATCACAACCCTTTGGCTGCGACCAGCCAACCAGTTCTTAACCCACCGAACAGTCCATCCTTCAAATCCATACGTCTCCAATTTGGAGAGAAGGATGGGGTGAGGAACCATGTCAAAGGCTTTGGAGAAGTGCAGGTAAATGACATTCATTGCTCTTCTCCCATCCATCGATGCCATCATAGAAGGCCACCAGATTGGTCAGGCAAGATCTGCCCTTACTGAAGCCATGCTGGCTGTCTTTGATCACCTCTTTGTCACGTATGTGCCTTGACTTGTCTTCTAGGAGGATCTGCTCCATGATCTTCCCAGGCACAGACATGAGGCTCTCAGGCCTGTAGTTCTCTGGGTCATCCTTTCTCCCTTTCTTAAAAACGGGAGAAATGTTTCCCTTTCTGCAGTCCCCAGGAACTTCACCGGACAGCCATGATTTTTCAAATATGATGGAGAGCAGCTCAGAGACCACATCAGCCATCTCTCTCAGAACCCTAGGATGGATATCATCTGGCCCCATGGACTTCCATACATTCAGTTTCATGAGGAGGTCTTGGACTTGTTCCACTGTTACAGTGGGACAGAATCTGCTCCTCTCACCCCACACCTCGAGATTCAGGGTCCTGGCAGACATGGGGAGTCTGACCACCAGTGAAGACCGAGGCAAAGCACTTACTGAGCAACTCAGCTTTTCCCATGTCTGAGGAAGCCACTTCTCCATCCTCATTTATCAGAAGGGGAACACTCTCCTTGACCCCTCCTTTCCTGTCTCCTCCTGTCTATGTACCTGTAGAACCCCTTCTTGTTATTTTTCACATCCCTCACCAAGTTCAGCTCTATCTGCGCTTTGGATTTCCTGATCCTATTTCTACACATGCGGACAACAGCCCTATATTCCTGCCAGGCTACACAACCCTGCTTCCACTTTGCATACATTTCTCTCTTTCCCCTCAGTTTAAGCTGCACGTCCTTGCTCAGCCATGCTGGTTGCCCGCCTCCTCTGCTCAATTTCTTTTGCTGGCAGATGGAGACCTCTTGTGCTCTGAGGAGGGTGTCCTTAAAGAGCTGCCAGCTATGCTCTGTTCCTATGCCCTTAAGGACAGTTTCCCAGGGGATCCCACCCAGCAGTTCCTTGAGCAGCCCGAAGTTCGCTCTCCTAAGTTCAGGGTCCTGATTTTACTCTTTGCCAGGCCTGCATTCCTCCAGATGGCAAACTCCACCAGTGCATGATCACTACAGCCCAGGCTGCCTCCAATCTTAACCCCTCTAATGCTCTCCTCCACATTGGTGAGCACCAGGTCCAGTAAGATTTCACCTCAGGTCGGTCCATCTAATACCTGGACCAGGAAGTTATCCTCAACAGACTCCAGGAATCTCCTGGATTATCTGCTGCCCACCGTGCTGCTATCCCAGTAGATATCTGGATGGTTGAAATCGCCCATCAGGACAAGAGCCCGCGAACGTGACACTTCCTGCAGCTGGAGTTAGAAGCTCTGGTCAACAGGCTCCCCCTGATCAGGTGGCCTGTAACAGACCCCAACCAGTAGATCTCCTTTACTGGACCGATCCCTGATGTTAACACAAAAGCTCTCAACATGGTCATGGCTGTTACTCAGACACAGCTCTTCACAATCTATCCACTTCCTAACATCGGGCAACTCCTCCTCCCTTCTTGCCTGTCTATCCATTCTAAAGAGTCTGTAGCCCTCAATCAGAGTGTTCCAATCATGGGATTCACCCCACCACGTTTCTGTGATAGCATCCAGATCATAATTTTCCAAGCACATCACGGTTTCCAGTTCCTCCTGCTTATTTCCCATGTTATGTGTATTAGTGTAAAGGCACTTCAGCTGGGATTTCTGGCACACTAAGTCAAATGCCTGGTGTTCAAAGGCCCTGTTCAAGGTGGGAATGCCCAGCAGATATTCTGCATCTTTGAAGCCTTATCCCAAGGACATCTTGTTTTAGTGGGGATAATCATCTTCTTTGCGAAAGGTTGAACGATTATGGGGTACGAGGAAAAACGCAAGCTTCAGAGGAGCAGCTAAGCAGAAAAGAAACCTCACACGGGGTTACAGATCTGTTGGTACTGAGCAAGTATGTCTTAAAGCAGACTCGGAGAGATTATAAAACGATAAACAAAGCGGAGATAAAAGAATGAAACCATTTTCTACCTATACTGATCCAGGAAGTCAGCATCCAAATGCGGAAAAGACTGACCACACGCATATCCCAGAAGGAAAATACCCTATGCACTGGACCATAGTCCTCCTCAAATGAGAGACTAATAAATACGGTCTCTCTTTGGTTTGGTTGATGGTTACTAGAAAGACATTCTACTTTCTAACAAGCAGTAGATCCTTGAATTTATTTCCCCCGGGGCCTTGAGACCTTTCCCCTCTCCCAGGTGAAAACGTGTTCATTGAATTGTTATGATAGAAAGATACCATTTCAATGCAGGTGCAGTTGTTGATCAAGATGCATTGGTGGAAGCTCTCCAGAATAAGATCATTAAGGCTGCTGCTCTGGACGTGACATACCCCAAGCCTCTGCCAAGGTAGAAAAACTTGCTTTTCATTCTCTTACTCTGAAACTTTTAAAACCGTGAGCAACTTGTACTCATAATCTTGATCTCTACGGGGAGCCCCTCGCTGCTTAAGAGCGTAACGTCGTCTTATCTTGCACAACCCTAAGTTGATGACCAGCTATTCTCCCTTCCCACGTTTTCAAGTCAACTTGACTGCCCATCAAGGCAACGAGGCTAGTACAGAGGATGGAAATACGGCTAAGCAAATATACCAACATTTTCTGCCAATCCTGTGAACGTGGCCCCTTCATATCAGTGTCGTTGCTGTTTCCTGAGGTTCCGTTCTCAGCAACCAGCAGAACAATTAACGTAATGTGTAACATCCATGCTGTTCTTTCTGCTTCTTGCAGGCGTAATACATTGTTCTTGCTGTTTCTTGCAGAAATCATCCGTTGTTAAAATTAGATAACATCATGATAACCCCACATATTGGAACTGCAACAGTTCAAGCCACCCACATGATGGCCAAAGAAGCAATAGCAAATATGCTGTCTGTTCTCAACTGTCAACCC